>NW_024470665.1:3050910-3159028 GCF_017639515.1 Carcharodon carcharias | reverse complement strand
CCTCTGCCTCCCTTGCACTCCCTCTCCCTCCCAATCCCTCCCTCCCTCTCCCTCCCCATCCCTCCCTCTCTCCCACTCCCCCTCTCTATCCCGCCCTCTCCCTCACCCTCCCTCCCTGTCCCTCTCCATCCCTCTCCCTCACCCTCCCTCCCTCTCTCCCTCCCTCCCTCTCTCCCTCCCTCACTCTCTCCCTCCCTCACTCTCTCCCTCCCTCTCCCTCCCTCTCCCTATCCCTCCCACTCCCTCTTCCTCCCACTCCCTCTCCCTCCCACTCCCTACCTCCCTCTCCCTCCCCATCCCTCCCTCTCTCCCACTCCCCCTCTCTATCCCTCCCTCTCCCTCTCCTTCCCTCCCTCTGCCACCCATTCTCTCCCTCTCCCACTCCCACCCTGTCTCTCTCTCTCTCTCCCTCTCACTTCCTCCCTCCCTTTCCCTCTCCTTCCTTCTTGCTCCCTCTCCATCCTTCTCCCTCCCCTTCCCTCTCTCCCACACTCCCTCTCCCTCTTTCTCCCTCACCCCTTCCCCCTCCCTCCCACTCTCTCCGTCAATCTCTCTCCCTCTCTCACTTTCCCCCTCTCTGCTTCCCTTTCCCTCCCTCCCTTTCCCTTTCCCTCCCTTTCCCTTTCCCTCCCTCCCTTTCCCTCTCCCTTCCTCCCAATTGCTCTCCCTCCCTACCTCTCCCTCTCTATCCCTCCCTTTCCCTCTCCCTCTCCCTCTCTGCATCCCGCACCCTCTCCCTCGCCATCCTTCCCCCTCTCTCCCTCTCCCTCCCTCCGTCTCACCCTCCCTCCTTTCCTCTCCTTCCTTCTCACCCTCCCTCCCTCTCCCTCCCACCCTTTCCCTCCCCTCCCTCCCACCCACTGCCTCTCCCTCTCCCGCTTCCTCCCTCTCCCTCTCCCTCTCCCTCCCTCTCACTCCCTCTCCCTCTCCCTCCCTCTCCTTCCCTCCCTAGCCCATTCCCTCACTCTCCCTCCCTCCCTCTCCCTCCCACCCTCACCCTCTCCCTGACACTCTCTCCCTCACCCTCCATCTCTCCCCTTGTTCCCATCTCCCTCCCTCTACCTCCCCCTCCCCCTCCCACCCTTTCCCTCTCCCTCCCACCCCCTCCCTCTCCCTCCCACCCTCTCCCTCCCTCTCCTTCCCTCCCTCCCCACTCCCTCTCCCTCTGCCTCCCTCCCTCTCCCTCCCTCTCTCCCGCTTCCTCTCCTTCCCTCCCTCTCCCCCTCCCTCCCAATATCTACCTCCCTCCCTCTCCCTCACCTTCCCTCCCTCTGCCTGTCTCCCTCTCTCTCCTCTCGCTCACCCTCCCTCCCTCTCTCTCCCTCACCCTCCCTTCCTCTGTCTCCCTCCCTCCCTCCCTCCCTCTCTCTCTCTCCCTCCCCCTCCCTCCCCCTCCCTCCCGCTCCCTCCCTCTGACTGTCTCTCTCTCACTCTCTCCCTCTCACTCTCCCTCCCTACCTTTCCGTCTCCCTCCCACCCTCTCACTCCCCCTCCCCCTCCCTCTCTCTATCTCTCCCTCTGTCCCTCTGTCCCTATCTTGCTCCCTCCTTCCCTTCTTCCCATCTCCTTCTCTCCTTTTATCTCACTCCCTTCCTCTCTTCCCTGACCTCTCACTATCTCTCTTCATTTCTATCTCCCATTCCTTCATTCCGCTTCCCCTCCCTCCTTCCTTCCTTCTTTCCTTCCCTCCCTCCTTCCTTCCTTCTTTCCTTCCCTCCCTCTTTCCTTCTTTCCTTCCCTCCCTTCTTCCTTCTTTCCTTCCCTTCCTCCTTCCTTCTTTCCTTCCCTCCCTCCCTCCTTCCTTCTTTCCTTCCCTCCCTCCCTCCTTCCTTCTTTCCTTCCATTCCTCCTTCCTTCTTTCCTTCCCTCCCTCCCTCCTTCCTTCTTTCCTTCCCTCCCTACTTCCTTCTTCCTCTCCCTCCCTCCTTCCTTCTTTCCTTCCCTCCTTCCTTCTTTCCTTCCCTCCTTCCTTCTTTCCTTCCCTCCCTCCTTCCGTCTTTTCCTCCCTATATCCCTCCGTCTTGCCCTCCCTCTCCCTCCATCTCACCCTCCCTCTCTCCCTCCCTCCCCCTCCTCTCCCTCTCGCCCTCCCTCCTTTTCTCCCTCCCACCTTCTCTCCCTCCCTCTCTCTCCCTCCCACTTTCTCCTTCCCACCTTCCTTCCCTCCCTCACTTTCTCTCCCTTCCTTTCTGTCCCCTGCCCCCCCACTATCTCTCTCTATTTCTATCTCCCACCCCTACCTTTCTCTAGCTCTCCCTCCCTCTTTCCTTCCATATTTCGCTCTCTCTCTCCCTCCATCCCTCTCTCTATCCCTTCCTGCCTCTCTCCTTTTCTTTCTCCCCATCCCTTAGTTTCACACCCTTATTTCCTCTCTTCCTTCCCTCCTCCCCCTCCCCTCCACTCCCTCTGCTCCCTCCCTCTCTCCCCTTCCCTCTTCCTCTCTCACCTTTCCTGTCTCCCTCTCACTCCCTCCCACTCCCATCGTCTACCTTCCTCCTTCTCTCTCCCTCCCTCTCTCCATCTCCAACACCCACAATTGCTCCATCCTCTTCTCCCCTCTTCCCTCACTCTCTCCCTGTGTCCCTACCTTCCTCCCTGCATCCTTCTCTCTCTCTCTACCTCTCTCTCCATCTCTTTCACCTACCCTGTTCCTCCCTCTCTCTCTCCCGCTCTCTGTCTCCCTCCCCCTCTCTCTGTCTCCCTCCCCCTCTCTCTGTCTTCCTCCCCCTCTCTCTGTCTCCCTCCCCCTCTCTGTGTCTCCCTCCCCCTCTCTGTGTCTCTCTCCCCCTCTCTGTGTCTCTCTCCCCCTCTCTGTGTCTCCCTCCCTCTCTCTCTGTTTCCCTCCCTCTCTCTCTGTTTCCCTTCCTCTCTCTCTGTTTCCCTCCCTCTCTCTCTGTTTCCCTCCCTCTCTCTCTCCATCTCCCTTCCCCCCTCTCTCTCTCTGTCCTCTCTGTCTGCCTCTCTCTGTCTCCCTCTCTCTCTCTCTCTCTCTCTCCCCATCTCTTTCACCTACTCTCACTCTCTCTCTATCTCCCTTTCTCTATCTCCCTCCCTTTTCTCTGTCTCCCATTCCTTTATCAACGCTCTGACCCTCTCTCCCATCACCCCTGCAGGATCATTGTCAGCGCTCCTCTTGAGATGAACCAGACTGGCACAAGAACTGGCAGAGTCTACAAGTGCAAGTATTCTACTTTGCCCTGCCATCCCCTGACTGCTCTGGGTAAGTCAACCTGGCTCTCTCCTTGTGCGAGCCACAGTGCTGATGGGCTATGGTGTGCATTGTGACCTTCCCAAGCTCATGCTGAAGCTCTGTGAGCCATCAGGCTAAGGGATTGAGGCGGAGGGGTCATGTTGCTATATGAGCCATCAGGGAGTCCAGGGTAGTGGATACATGGGCTTAAATCCCACCACAGTAAATAAATATGATAGCAAGAAAGGGTCTTGAATCAGAAGATGTCAAATCCATTTGGATGTAAGAAATAACAAGGGGAAGAAGACACTGGTGGGGATAGTCTGTAGGCTCCCTTTCAGTGGCTATACTGTAGGGCAGAGAATAAATCAGGCGATATTGAGGGCACCTAAAAATCATGGGTAACCTCAATCTTCATGTAGACTGGGAAAATCGAATTGGCAGAGGTAGCCACAGACAAGAATTC
Organism: Carcharodon carcharias; assembly: GCF_017639515.1. Classification (NCBI taxonomy): domain Eukaryota; kingdom Metazoa; phylum Chordata; class Chondrichthyes; order Lamniformes; family Lamnidae; genus Carcharodon; species Carcharodon carcharias. Next base: position 3,155,372 of record NW_024470665.1, on the reverse strand, counting down.
ATAGAGTGTGTTCAGAACAGCTTCCTAGAACAATATGTTGTGGATCCAATGGGGGATCAGGCTGTTTTGGATCTGGTAATGTGTAATGGGGCAGGTTTAATAAATGATCTCAGAGTAAAGGATCCCCTTAGGAACAGTAACCATAACATGATGGAATTTAGCATTCCGTTTGAGAGAGAAACTTGGGTTGGAAACAACTGTGCCAAACTTAAATAAGGGTGATTACAAAGGAATGGGGGCAGAGTTAGCTGGAGTGGACTGGGAAAGGAGTTTAGCAGGAAAGACAGCTGATCAACAATGGCAGACCTTTAAGGAAGTAGCTTATGACTCTCAACAAAGATATATCCCAGTGAGGAAAAAGGATCCTAGCAAAGGGATAAACCAACCAAGGAAGTTAAGGACAGTATCAAATTGCAAGAAAAAACATACAATGTGGTAGATTAGTGGTAAGCCAGAAGATCGGGAAAGTTTTAAAAACCAACAAAAGATAACCAAAAAATAATAGAGGGAGAAAATAAACTTTGAGGGTAAACTCGCAAGTAATATAAAAACGGACAGTAAGAGCTCATTTAACTATATAAAAAGGAAGAGAGAGGCCAAAGTCAACATACACCTCTTAGAGAATGGGGCTGGAGAGCAAACAATGGGGAACCAGGAAATGTTACAGGAGTTGAATAAATAAAGGCAAAATACTGAAACAAAAACAAAAAAATGCTGGAAAAAACTCAGCAGGTCTGACAGCATCGGTGGAGAGAAAGACAGAGTGAACATTTCAAGTCCAGAGAACTCTGAAGGCTCTCTGGCTCTGAAGAAGAGTCATACAGACTTGAAGAGTTGAATAAATACTTTGCTTCAGTCTTCACAGTAGAAGATACTAATAGCATTCCAAAAATACTAAATAATCATGGGGCAAAAGTTGGGGAGGAAATAAATACAACAACTATCACTAGAGAAAAAGTACTAGGGAAACTAATGGGGCTAAAGGCCGATAAGTCCCCTGGACCTGGTGGGTTGCATCCCAGGATATTAAAGGAAATAGGTACAGTGATACTGGATGCACTGGCAGTAATCTTCCAAGGATCCTTAGATTCTGGAAAAGTCCCAGAGGATCGGAAAATCTGTCAATGTAACACCCTAAGTCAAAAAGGGAGGGAGACAAAAAACAAGTAACTACCGGGCAGTTAGCTTAATATCTGTCATTGGGAAAATGTTGGAGTCTATTATAAAGGATGTCATGGTAGAGCATCTAGAAGTACATAATCTAATCAGCAAAGTCAGCATGGCTTCATGAAGAGGAACTCATGCCAAACACATCTATTAGAATTGTTTGAGGAGATAACAGAAAGATAGATAAAAGGGAACCAGTATATGTAATATATTTAGATTTCCAAAAGGCTTTCGATAAGGTACCGCACAAAAGTTAAGTAACAAGATAAGAGCCCATGGAGTTGGGGGTAGTATATTAGCATGGATAGAGGATTGGATAACTAGTAGAAGGCAGAGAGTTGGGTAAGGGGGGCATTTTCAGGATGGCAACCTGTAACTAGTGGAGTGCCACAGGGATCAGTGCTGGGGTCTCAATTATTTACAATATATATTAATGACTTGGATGAGGGAAGTGAATGTACTATCGCTAAGTTTGCGGATGATACAATAATAGGTGGGAAGGCAAGTGATGAGGATGACACAAGGAGAGTACAGGGGGATATAAACAGACTAAGTGAGTGGGCAAAAACTTGTTAGATGGAATATAATGTGGGAAAATGTGAGATTCTGCACATTGACAGGAAGATGAGAGGAGCTGAATATTATTTAAACGGAGAAAGACTGCAGAAAGCTGCAGCACAGAGAGATTTGGGAGTCCTCGGACATGAATCACAAAAAGCTAACATACAAGTTCAGCAGGTAATAGGGAAGGAAAATGGAATGTGGGCCTTTATTTCTAAGAGAATGGAGTATAAAAATAGGGAGGTCTTGCTAAAACTAGTTAGCCCACACCTAGAACACTGTGAACAGTTTTGGTCCCTTTGTCTAAGGAAAGATATTCTGGCATTGGAGGCAGTCCAGAGAAGGTTCACTAGGTTGACCCTGGATATGGAGGGATTTTCTTATGAGGAGAGGTTGAGTGGGTTGGGCCTGTACTCATTGGAGTTTAGAAGAATGAGAGACGACCTTGTTGAAACATGTAAGATTCTTCGGGGGCTTGACAGGGTAGATGCTGAGAGGTCGTTTCCCCTTGTGGGAGAGTCTAGGACCAGAGGGCATAATCTCAGAGCAAGGGGTCACGCATTTAAAACAGAGATGAGGAGGAATTTCTCCTCTCAGAGGGTAGTGAATCTGTGGAATTCTTTCCCGCAGAGGGCTGGAGAGGTTGGGTTGCTGAGTATATTCGAGGCTGAGATAGACAGATCTTCATCTGCAAGGGGATCGAGGATAATGGGGGAAAGGCAGGAAAGTGGAGTTGAGGATTATTAGATCAGCCATGATCTCATTGAATGGTGGAGCAGACTCGATGGGCCGAATGGCCGACTTCTACTACATCGTCTTATGGTCTAAATGGTGGAATTTCAAATACAATTTATAAATTCATGTAACCCCGTCCTGGACCCCAGACGCCAGACCCCACTCCCCGTCCCGGAACCCAGACCCCAGACCCCACCCCAGACCCCAGACCCCACTGCCCATTCCCCGTCCCGGACCCCAGACCCCACTCCCCGTCCCAGACCCCAGACCCCACTCCTCGTCCCAGACCCCAGACCCCAGACCCCACTCCCCGTCCCGGACCCCAGACCCCACTCCCCGTCCCAGACCCCAGACCCCACTCCCCGTCCCAGACACCAGACCCCAGACCCCAGACCCCACTCCCCGTCCCAGACACCAGACCCCAGACCCCAGACCCCAGACCCCACTCCCCGTCCCGGACCCCAGACCCCACTCCCCGTCCCAGACCCCAGACCCCACTCCCCGTCCCAGACCCCAGACCCCACTCCTCGTCCCAGACCCCAGACCCCAGACCCCACGCCCCGTCCCGGACCCCAGACCCCACTCCCCGTCCCAGACCCCAGACCCCACTCCTCGTCCCAGACCCCAGACCCCACTCCCCGTCCCGGACCCCAGACCCCACTCCCCGTCCCGGACCCCGGACCCCAGACCCCAGACCCCACTCCCCGTCCCGGACCCCAGACCCCACTCCCCGTCCCGGACCCCAGACCTCACTACCCCTCCCGGACCCTGGACCCCAGACCCCGTCCCGGACCCCAGACCCCAAACCCCACTCCCGAACCCCAGACCCCAGACCCCACTCCCCGTCCCAGACCCCAGACCCCAAACCCCACTCCCGAACCCCAGACCCCAGACCCCACTCCCCGTCCCAGACCCCAGACCCCACTCCCCGTCCCGGACTCCAGACCCCAGACCCCAAACCCGGACCCCAGACCCCAGACCCCAGACCCCAGACCCCACTCCCCGTCCCGGACCCCGGACCCCAGACCCCAGACCCCAGACCCCACTCCCTGTCCCAGACCCCAGACCCCAGACCTCAGACCCTGTCCCAGACCCCAGACCCCAGACCCCACTCCCCGTCCCGGACCCCGGACCCCACTCCCGGATCCCAGACCCCAAACCCCACTCCCGGACCCCAGACCCCAGACCCCGTCCCAGACCCCAGACCCCACTCCCCTTCCCGGACCCCAGACCCTGGACCCCGAACACCACTCCCCGTCCCGGACCCCGGACCCCAGACCCCAGACCCCGGACCCCAGACCCCACTCCCTGTCCCAGACCCCAGACCCCAGACCCCACTCCCCGTCCCATTCCCCGGACCCCACTCCCGGACCCCAGACCCCACTCCCTGTCCCGGACCCCGGACCCCGGACCCCAGACCCCACTCCCCGTCCCGGACCCCAGACCCCACTCCCTGTCCCGGACCCCAGACCCCAGACCCCGTCCCAGACCCCAGACCCCACTCCCCGTCCTCGACCCCGCTGGATGGCCCTCTGACCCTCCCTCTCTCTCCACAGCTCCACCTGAAGCCGGCGCCATCTCTCTGGGACTCTCCCTGTCGACCCTTAAACACGGCCGCCCACCAGTCCTGGTGAGTATGTGTGGAAAAGGGACGATTCAATGTGGGGGTTAATGTGGTGTGTGAGGGTGTGTCAGGTTGTGTGGAGGTGTGTTGGGTTTGTGTGTCAGTCAGCTGTGAGGGTGTGTGTGTGAGGGTGTGTGTGTGGGGGTGTGTGTGTGGGGGTGTGTGTGGGCGTGTGTGAGGGTGTGTGTGTGTGAGGGTGTGTGTGTGAGGGTGTGTGTGTGAGGGTGTGTGTTTGAGGGTGTGTGTGTGTGTGCGAGGGTGTGTGTGTGAGGGTGTGTGTGTGAGGGTGTGTGTGTGTGTGTGTGTGTGAGGGGGTGTGTGTGAGGGTGTGTGTGAGGGGGTGCGTGTGAGGGGGTGCGTGTGTGGGTGTGTGTGTGTGTGTGAGGGGGTGTGTGTGAGGGTCTGTGTGTGAGGGTGTGTGTGTGAGGGGGTGCGTGTGAGGGTGTGTGTGTGTGGGGGAGTGTGTGAGAAGGTTTGTGTGGGGGTTTGTGTGTTTGAGGGTGTGTGTGTGGGGGGGTGTGTGTGTGGGGGGTGTGTGAGAGTCTGTGTGTGGGGGTGTGTGTGTGAGGGTGTGTGTGTGTGGCGGTTTGTGTGTGTGAGGGTGTGTGTGTGAGAGGCTGTGTGTCAGGGCCGTGTGTGAGGGTGTGTGTCTGAGGGGGTGTGTTTGAGGGTGTGTGTGTGGGGGAGTGTCTGTGTGAGGGTGTTTGTGAGGGTGTGAGTGTGAGGGTGTGTGTGTGTGGGTGTGTGTGTGTGGGTGTGTGTGTGTGGGGGTGTGTGTGTGAGGGTGTGTGTGTGTGGGGGAGTGTCTGTGTGAGGGTGTTTGTGAGGGTGTGAGTGTGAGGGTGTGTGTGTGTGGGTGAGTGTGTGAGGGGTGTGTGTGTAGGGGTGTGTGTGTGAGGGTGTGTGTGTGGGGGGTGTGTGTGGGGGATGTGTGTGTGAGGGGGGAGTGTCTGAGGATGTTTGTGAAGGTGTGAGTGTGAAGGGGTGTGTGTGAGGGTGTGAGTGTGTGTGTGAGGGTGTGTGTGTGAGGGTGTGTGTGTGGGGGTGTGTGTGTGAGGGTGTGTGCGTGAGGGGGGAGTGTCTGTGTGAGGGTGTTTGTGAGGGTGTGAGTGTGAGGGGTGTGTGTGAGGGTGTGTGTGTGAGGGTGTGTGTGTGGGGGTGTGTGTGTGAGGGTGTGTGCGTGAGGGGGGAGTGTCTGTGTGAGGGTGTTTGTGAGGGTGTGAGTGTGAGGGGGTGTGTGTGTGGGGGGGTGTTTGTGAGGGTGTCTGTGTGAGGGGGTGTGTGAGGGTGTGTGTGTGAGGGGGGAGTGTCTGTGTGAGGGTGTTTGTGAGGGTGTGAGTGTGAGGGTGTGTGTGTGTGGGGGGGTGTTGGTGAGGGTGTGTGTGTGTGAGGGTGTGTGAGGGTGTGTGTGTGAGGGGGGAGTGTCTGTGTGAGGGTGTTTGTGAGTGTGAGAATGTGAGGGGGTGTGTGTGTGAGGGTGTGTGTGTGTGAGGGTGTGTGTGTGAGGGTGTGTGTGTGTGAGGGGGGAGTGTGTGTGAGGGGGTGTTTGTGTGAGGGAGTGTGTGTGAGGGGGGGTGTGTGAGGGTGTGTGTTTGAGGGTGTGTGTGTGAGGGTGTGTGTGTGGTGTGTGTGAGTGGGGGTGTGTGGTGTGTGTGTGTGAGGGTGTGTGTGTGAGTGGGGGTGTGTGGTGTGTGTGTGAGTGGGGGTGTGTGGTGTGTGTGTGAGGTGGTATGTGGTGTGTGTGTGTGAGGGTGTGTGGTGTGTGTGTGAGTGGGGGTGTGTGGTGTGTGTGAGGTGGGGTGTGTGGTGTGTGTGTGAGGGGGTGTGTGTGAGTGGGGGTGTGTGGGGTGTGTGTGAGGGGGTGTGTGTGTGAGGGGGTGTGTGGTGTGTGTGTGAGTGGGTGTGTGTGGTGTGTGTGAGTGGGGGTGTGTGGTGTGTGTGTGAGGGGGTGTGTGGTGTGTGTATGTGAGGGGGTGTGTGTGTGTGTGAGGGGGTGTGTGGTGTGTGTGTGGGGGTGTGTGGTGTGTGTGTGAAGGGGTGTGTGGTGTGTGTGTGTGAGGGGATGTGTGGTGTGTGTGTGGTGAAGTGGGGTGGGGTGGTGTGTGTGTTTAGGGGGCTTGTGAGTGTGTGTGTTAGGGGTGTGTTGTGTGTGTGAGTGAGGGGTGTGTGGTGTGTGTGAGGTGGGGTGTGTGGTGTGTGTGGTGAGGGGTGTGTGGTTTGTGTGTGTGCAGGGGGTGTGTGGTGCCTGTGTGTGAGAGGGTGTGTGTATGGTGTGTGTGTGATTCGGGGGTATGTGGTGATGGTGTGGGGAGGTGGTGCTGTGTGTGTGCTTGTGGTGGTGTGTGGTGTGTGTGTGATGTGGGTGGTGGTGTTGTATGTGTGTGGTGTGTGCAGTGGTGTGTGTGTGAGTGGTAGTGTGTGGTGTGTATGTGAGGGGGTGTGTGGTGTGAGTGTGAGAGGGGGTGTGTGGTGTGTGTGTGTGAGGGGGTTGTGTGGTGTGTGGTGTGAGGGGGTGATGTGGTGTGTGTGTGTGGGGGTGTGTGGTGTGTGTGTGAGTGGTGGTGGTGTGTGTGAGGGGTGTGTGAGTGGGGTGTGTGGGGTGTGTGTGAGGGGGTGTGTGGTGTGAGGGGGTGTGTGGTGTGTGTGTGAGTGTGGGTGTGTGTTGTGTGTGAGTGGGGGTGTGTGGTGTGTGTGTGAGGGGGTGTGTGGTGTGTGTATGTGAGGGGGTGTGTGGTGTGTGTGAGGGGGTGTGTGGTGTGTGTGTGGGGGTGTGTGGTGTGTGTGTGTGAAGGGGTGTGTGGTGTGTGTGATAGTTGGGGTGTGTGTGTGGGAGGGTTGTGTGGTGTGCGTTGGGGGGTGTGTGAGGTGGGGTGTGTGGTGTGTCTGTGTGTGAGGGGGTGTGTGGTGTGTGTGTGTGAGGGGGTGTGTGGTGTGTGTGTGAGGGGGTGTGTGGTGTATGTGTGAGGGGGTGTGTGGTGTGTGTGTGAAGGGGTGTGTGGTGTGTGTATGAGGGAGTGTGTGGTGTATGTGTGAGGGGTGTGTGTGGTGTGTGTGTGAGGGGGTGTGTGGTGTGTGTGTGAGGTGGGGTGTGTGGTGTGTGTGTGAAGGGGTGTGTGGTGTGTGTATGAGGGAGTGTGTGGTGTATGTGTGAGGGGTGTGCGTGGTGTGTGTGTGAGTGGGGTTGTGTGGTGTATGTGTGAGGGGGTGTGTGGTGTGTGTGTGAGGGGGTGTGTGGTGTGTGTGTGAGGGGGTGTGTGGTGTGTGTGTGAGGGGGTGTGTGAGTGGGGGTGCGTGGTGTGTGTGTGAGGGGGTGTGTGGTGTGTGTGATAGTGGTGGTGTGTGTGAGGGTGTGTGTGTGTGAGGGGTTGTGTGGTGTGCGTTAGGGGGGTGTGTGAGGTGGGGTGTGTGGTGTGTGTGTGTGAGTGGTAGTGTGTGGTGTGTGTGAGTGGGGGTGTGTGGTGTGTGTGTGTGAGGGTGTGTGTGTGAGTGGGGGTGCGTGGTGTGTGTGTGAGTGGGGGTGGTGTGTGTGTGTGAGGGCGTGTGTGGTGTGTGTCAGTGAGGGGGTGTGTGGTGTGTGTGAGTGGGGGTGTGTGGTGTGTGTGTGAGGGGGTGTGTGGTGTGTGAGATAGTGGGGGTGTGTGGTCTGTGTGTGTGAGGGTGTGGTGTGTGTGTGTGAGGGTGTGTGGTGTGTGTGTGAGTGGGGGTGTGTGGTGTGTGTGAGGTGGGGTGTGTGGTGTGTGTGTGAGGGGGTGTGTGGGGTGTGTGTGAGGGTGTGTGTGTGTGAGGGGGTGTGTGGTGTGTGTGTGAGTGAGGTGCTGTGTGATGTGTGAGTGGGGGTGTGTGGTGTGTGTGAGTGGGCGTGTGTGGTGTGTGTGTGAGTGGGCGTGTGTGGTGTGTGTGTGAGGGGGTGTGTGGTGTGTGTATGTGAGGGGGTGTGTGGTGTGTGTGAGGGGGTGTGTGGTGTGTGTGTGGGGGTGTGTGGTGTGTGTGTGAGGGGGTGTGTGGTGTGTGTGATAGTTGGGGTGTGTGTGTGTGAGGGGTTGTGTGGTGTGCGTTAGGGGGGTGTGTGAGGTGGGGTGTGTGGTGTGTCTGTGTGTGAGGGGGTGTGTGGTGTGTGTGTGTGAGGGGGTGTGTGGTGTGTGTGTGAGGGGGTGTGTGGTGTGTGTGTGAAGGGGTGTGTGGTGTGTGTATGAGGGAGTGTGGTGTGTGTGTGTGAGGGGGTGTGTGGTGTGTGTGTGAAGGGGTGTGTGGTGTGTGTATGAGGGAGTGTGTGGTGTGTGTGTGAGGGGTGTGTGTGGTGTGTATGTGAGTGGGTGTGGGTGTGAGTGGTGTGTGTGTGAGTGGTAGTGTGTGGTGTGTATGTGAGGGGGTGTGTGGTGTGTGTGTGTGAGGGGGTGTGGCGTGTGTGTGAGGGGGTGTATGGTGTGTGTGTGAGGGGGTGTGTGTGAGTGGGGGTGTGTGGTGTGTGTGAGTGGGGGTGTGTGGTGTGTGTGTGAGGGGGTGTGTGTGTGTGTGGAGTGGTGGTGTATGGGTGTGTGTGGGATGGGTGTGTGGTGTGTGGTGTGTGGGGGTTGTGTGGTGTGTGTGTGAGGGGGGGTGTTTTGGTGTGGTGTTGTGTGAGGGGGTGTTGTGTGGTGTGTGTGTTGAGTGGGGCGGTGTCTGGTGTGTGTGTGAGTGGGGGTTTGGGTTGTGATTGTGGTGGTTTATGGTGGTGTGTGAGGGGGTGTGTGGTGTGTGTGTGTGTGAGGGGGTGTGTGGTGTGTGTGTGTGAGGGGGTGTGTGGTGTGTGTGTGAGGGGGTGTGTGGTGTGTTGAGGGGGGGTGTGGTGTGTGTGTGAGGGGTGTGTGGTAGTGTCGTGTGGGGGGGGTGTGTGGTGTGTGTGTGAGTGGGGGGTGTGTGGTTGTGTGTGTGGGGTGGGTGTGTGGTGTGTGTGTGAGGGGGTGTGTGGTGTGTGTTTGAGTGGGGGGTGTTTGGTGTTTGTGTGAGTGGGGGTGTGTGTGTGTGAGGGGGTGTGTGGTGTGTGTGTGAGTGGTGGTGTGTGGTGTGTATGTGAGTGGGTGTGTGGTGTGTGTGTGTGAGGGGGTGTATGGTGTGTGTGTGTGAGGGGGTGTGTGTGAGTGGGGCTGTGTGGTGTGTGTGTGTGTGGGGGTGTTGGTGTGTGTGTGAGGGGGTGTATGGTGTGTGTGTGAGGGGGTGTGTGGTGTGTGTGTGAGGGGGTGTGTGGTGTGTGTGTGAGGTGGTGTGGCGGTGTGTGTGTGAGGGGGTGTGTGTGAGGGGGTGTGGGTGGTGTGTGTGTGAGGGGGTGTGTGGTGTGTGTGTGAGGTGGGGTGTGTGGTGTGTGTGTGAAGGGGTGTGTGGTGTGTGTATGAGGGAGAGTGTGGTGTATGTGTGAGGGGTGTGTGTGTGAGTGGGGTTGTGTGGTGTGTATGTGAGTGGGTGTGGGTGTGAGTGGTGTGTGTGTGAGGGGGTGTGTGCTGTGTATGTGAGGGGGTGTGTGGTGTGTGTGTGTGAGGGGGTGTGTGGTGTGTGTGTGAGTGGGCTGTGTGTGGTGTGTGTGATAGTGGGTGTGTGTGTGTGTGAATGGGGTTGTGTGTGTGTGAGGGGGTGTGTGGTGTGTGTGTGAGGGAGTGTGTGATGTGTGTTAGGGGGGTGTGTGAGGTGGAGTGTGTGGTGTGTGTGTAAGGGTGTGTGTTGTGTCTGTGTGTGAGGGGGTGTGTGGTGTGTGTGTGAGGGGGTGTGTGGTGTGTGTGTGTGAGGGGGTGTGGGGTGTGTGTGTGAGTGGGGGTGTGTGGTGTGTGAGGGGGTGTGTGTGTGTGTGAGTGGGGGTGTGTGTGAGTGGGGGTGTGTGGTGTGTGTGTGAGTGGGGGTGTGTGTGTGAGGGGGTGTGTGTGTGAGGGGGTGTGTGGTGTGTGTGTGAGTGAGGTGGTGTGTGGTGTGTGAGTGGGGGTGTGTGGTGTGTGTGTGAGTGAGGTGGTGTGTGGTGCGTGTGAGGAGGTGTGTGGTGTGTGTGTGAGTGGGGGTGTGTGGTGTGTGTGTGTGTGTGAGGGGGTGTGTGGTGTGTGTGTGAGGGGGTGTTTGGTGTGTGTGTGAGGGGCTGTGTGTGTGGGGGTGTGTGGTGTGTGTGTGAGGGGGTGTGTGGTGTGTGTGTGAGTGTGTGTGTGGGGGTGTGTGGTGTGTGTGTGAGGGGGTGTGTCGTGTGTGTGATAGTGGGGGTATGTGTGAGGGTGTGTGTGTGTGAGGGGTTGTGTGGTATGCGTTAGGGGTGTGTGTGAGCGGGGGTGTGTGGTGTGTGTGTGAGGGGGTGTATGGTGTGTGTGTGTGAGGGGGTGTGTGTGAGTGGGGGTGTGTGGTGTGTGTGTGAGTGGGGGTGGTGGTGTGTGTGTTAGGGGGTGTATGGTGTGTGTGTGTGAGGGGGTGTGTGGTGTGTGTGTGATGTGGGGTGTGTGGTGTGTGTGTGAGGGGGTGTGTGGTGTGTGTATGTGAAGGGGTGTTTGGTGTGTGTATGAGGGGGTGTGTGGTGTGTGTGTGAAGGGTTGTGTGTGTGTGTGTGAGGGGGTGTGTGGTGTGTGTGTGAGTGGGGGGTGTGTGGTGTGTGTGTGAGTGGGGGTGTGTGGTGTGTGTGTGCGGGGGTGTGTGGTGTGTGTGTGAGGGGGGGTGTGGTGTGTGTGTGAGGGGGTGTGTGGTGTGTGTCTCTGAGGTTGTGTGTGTGTGTGAGTGGGGGTGTGTGGTGTGTGTGAGTGGGGGTGTGTGGTGTGTGTGTGTGAGGGGTTGTGTGGTGTGTGTGAGTGGGTGTGTGTGGTGTGTGTGTGAGGGGGTGTGTGGTGTGTGTGTGAGGGGGCGTGTGGTGTGTGTGTGAGTGGGGGGTGTGTGGTGTGTGTGTGAGGGTGTGTGTGGTGTGTGTGTGAGGGGGTGTGTGGTGTGTGTGTGTGTGACTGGGGGTGTGTGTGTGAGGGGTTGTGTGGTGTGTGTGAGTGGGGTGTGTGTGGTGTGTGTGTGAGGGGGTGTGTGGTGTGTGTGTGAGGGGGTGTGTGGTGTGTGTGTGAGGGGGTGTATGGTGTGTGTGTGTGAGGGGGTGTGTGGTGTATGTGTGAGGGGGTGTGTGGTGTGTATGTGAGGGGGTGTATGGTGTGTGTGTGTGAGGGGGTGTGTGGTGTGTGTGTGAGTGGGGGTGTGTGGTGTGTGTGTGAGGGGGTGTATGGTGTGTGTGTGTGAGGGGGTGTGTGGTGTATGTGTGAGGGGGTGTGTGGTGTGTATGTGAGGCGGTGTGTGGTGTGTGTGTGTGTGTGAGGGGGTGTGTGGTGTGTGTGTGAGGGGGTGTGTGGCGTGTGTGTGAGTGGGGGGTGTGTGGTGTGTGTGTGTGAGGGGGTGTGTGGTGTGTGTGTGTGAGGGGGTGTGTGGGGTGTGTCTCTGAGGTTGTGTGTGTGTGTGAGTGGGGGTGTGTGGTGTGTGTGTGGTGTGTGTATGAGGGGGTGTGTGGTGTGTGTGTGAAGTGTTGCGTGGTGTGTGTGTGAGGGGGTGTGTGGTGTGTGTGTGAGGTGGTGTGTGGTGTGTGTGTGAGGGGGTGTGTGGTGTGTGTGTGAGTGGGGGGTGTGTGGTGTGTGTGTGAGTGGGGGTGTGTGGTGTGTGTGTGTGCGGGGGTGTGTGGTGTGTGTGTGAGGAGGGGTGTGGTGTGTGTGTGAGTGGGGGTGTGTGGTGTGTGTGTGAGTGGGGGTGTGTGGTGTGTGTGTGAGGGGGTGTGTGGTGTGTGTGTGTGAGGGGGTGTGTGGTGTGTGTGTGAGTGGGGGTGTGTGGTGTGTGTGTGTGAGGGGGTGTGTGGTGTGTGTGTGAGGGGGTGTGTGGTGTGTGTGTGTGAGGGGGTGTGTGGTGTGTGTGTGAGGGGGTGTGTGGTGTGTGTGTGTGTGACTGGGGGTGTGTGTGTGAGGGGGTGTGTGGTGTGTGTGTGAGGGGGTGTGTGGTGTGTGTGAGGGGGTGTGTGGTGTGTGGGGTGTATGGTTTGTGCGTGAGTGGGGTGTGTGGTGTGTGTGTGAGGTGGTGTGTGGTGTGGGGGTGTGCGGTGTGTGTGTGAGGGGGTGTGTGTGTGAGGGTGTGTGTGGTGTGTGTGAGAGGGGGTGTGTGGTGTGTGTGTGTGAGGGGGTGTATAGTGTGTTTGTGTGAGGGGGTGTGTGTGAGTGGGGGTGTGTGGTGTGTGTATGAGTGGGGGTGGTGGTGTGTGTGTGAGGGGGTGTATGGTGTGTGTGTGTGAGGGGGTGTGTGGTGTGTGTGTGTGAGGGGGTGTGTGGTGTGTGTGTGAGTGGGTGTGTGGTGTTTGTGTGAGGTGGGGTGTGTGGTGTGTTTGTGAAAGGTTGTGTGGTGCGTGTGTGATTGGGGGGTGTTTGGTGTGTGTGTATGAGGGGGTGTGTGGTGTGTGTGGGAGGGAGTGTTAAGCAGCATGACCCGTTGACAGTGCAGCACTCCCTCATTACTGACCCTCCAACAGTGCAGCGCTCCCTCAGTACTGACCCTCTGACAGTGCAGCGCTTCTTCAGCACTGACCCTCTGACAGTGCAGCACTCCCTCAGTACTGACCCTTTGACAGTGCAGCACTCCCTCAGTACTGACACTCTGACAGTGCAGCACAACCTCAGTACTGACCTCCGACTTTGAAGCACTACCTCAGTACTGAACCTCTGACAGTGCAGCGCTCCCTCAGTACTGACCCTCTGACAGTGCAGTGCTCCCTCAGTACTGACCCTCTGACAGTGCAGCACTCCCTCATTACTGACTCTCTGACAGTGCAGCGCTCCCTCAGTACTGACCCTCTGACAGTGCAGCGCTTCTTCAGCACTGACCCTCTGACAGTGCAGCACTCCCTCAGTAATGACCCTTTGACAGTGCAGCACTCCCTCAGTACTGACAATCTGACAGTGCAGCACAACCTCAGTACTGACCTCCGACTTTGAAGCACTACCTCAGTACTGAACCTCTGACAGTGCAGCGCTCCCTCAGAACTGACCCTTTGACAGTGCAGCACTCCCTCAGTACTGACACTCTGACAGTGCAGCACAACCTCAGTACTGACCTCCGACTTTGAAGCACTACCTCAGTACTGAACCTCTGACAGTGCAGCCCTCCCTCAGTACTGACCCTCTGACAGTGCAGTGCTCCCTCAGTACTGACCCTCTGACAGTGCAGCAAACCCTCAGTACTGACCCTCTGACAGTGCAGCACTCCCTCAGAACTGACCCTCTGACAGTGCAGCACTCCCTCAGTACTGAACCTCTGACAGTGCAGAACTCACTCAGTACTGACCTCCGACTTTGCAGCACTACCTCAGTACTGACCGTCTGACAGTGCAGCACTCCCTCAGCACTGACGCTCTGACAGCGCAGCACTCCTTCAGTACTGAGCCTCTGACAGTGCAGCGCTCCCTCTGTACTGACCCTCTGACAGTGCAGCACTCCCTCAGTACTGAGCCTCTGACAGTGCAGCACTCCCTCAGTACTGACTCTCTGACAGTGTAGCACTCCCTCAGTACTGACCCTCTGACAGTGCAGCAATCCCTCAGTACTGACCCTCTGACAGTGCAGCACTCCCTCAGTACTGAGACTCTGACAGAGCAGCACTCCCTCAGTACTGACCCTCTGACAGTGCATCGCTCCCTCAGTACTGACCCTCTGACAGTGCAGCACTCCCTCAGTACTGAGCCTCTGACAGAGCAGCACTCCCTCAGTACTGACCCTCTGACAGAGCAGCCCTCCCTCAGTACTGACCCTCTGACAGTGCAGCACTCCCTCAGTACTGACCCTCTGACAGTGCAGCACTCCCTCAGTACTGACCCTCTGACAGTGCAGCACTCCCTCAGTACTGAGCCTGTGACAGAGCAGCATTCTCTCAGTACTGACCCACTGACAGTGCAGCGCTACCTCAGTACTGACCCTCTGACAGTGCTGCACTCCCTCAGTACTGACCCTCTGACAGTGCAGCGCTCCCTCATAACTGACCCTCTGACAGTGCAGTGCTCCCTCAGTACTGACCCTCCGAGAGTGCAGCACTCTTTCAGTACTGACTCTCTCACAGTGCAGCACTCTCTCAGTACTGACCCTCTGACAGTGCAGCGCTCCCTCTGTTCTGACCCTCTGACAGTGCAGCACTCCCTCAGTACTGACCCTCTGACAGTGCAGCACTCCCTCAGTACTGACCCTCTGACAGTGCAGCGCACCTTCAGTACTGACCCTCTGACAGTGCAGCGAACCCTCTGTTCTGACCCTCTGACAGTGCAGCACTCCTTCAGTACTGAGCCTCTGACAGTGCAGCATTCCCTCAGTACTGACTCTCTGCCAGTGTAGAACTCCCTCAGTTCTGACCCTCTGACAGTGCAGCAATCCCTCAGTACTGACCCTCTGACAGTGCAGCATTCCCTCAGTACTGAGCCTCTGACAGAGCAGCACTCCCTCAGTACTGACCCTCTGACAGTGCAGCGCTCCCTCAGTACTGACCCTCTGATAGTGCAGTGCTCCCTCAGTACTGACCCTCTGACAGTGCAGCACTCCCTCAGTACTGACCCTCTGACAGTGTAGCACTCACTCAGTACTGACCCTCCGAGAGTGCAGCACTCCCTCAGTACTGACTCTCTCACAGTGCAGCACTCCCTCACTACTGACCCTCTGACAGTGCAGCACTCCCTCAGTACTGACACCCTGACAGTGTAGCACTCCCTCAGTACTGACCCTCCGAGAGTGCAGCACTCCCTCAGTGCTGACTCTCTCACAGTGCAGCACTCCCTCACTACTGAACCTCTGACAGGGCAGCACTCCCTCAGTACTGACCCTCTGACCGTGTAGTACTCCCTCAGTACTGACCCTCCGAGAGTGCAGCACTCCCTCAGTACTGAGCCTCTGACAGAGCAGCGCTCCCTCAGTACTGACCCTCTGACAGTGCAGCACTCCCTCAGTACTGAGCCTCTGACAGAGCAGCACTCCCTCAGTACTGACCCTCTGACAGAGCAGCACTCCCTCAGCACTGACCCTCTGACAGTGCAGCACTCCCTCAGTACTGACCCTCTGATAGTGCAGCACTCCCTCATTACTGAGACTCTGACAGAGCAGCACTCTCTCAGTACCGACCCTCTGACAGTGCAGCGCTACCTCAGTACTGACCCTCTGACAGTGCAGCACTCCCTCAGTACTGACCCTCTGACAGTGCAGCACTCCCTCATTACTGAGCCTCTGACAGAGCAGCACTCCCTCAGTACTGACCCTCTGACAGTGCAGCGCTCCCTCATAACTGACCCTCTGACAGTGCAGTGCTCCCTCAGTACTGACACTCTGACAGTGCAGCACTCCCTCAGTACTGACCCTCCGAGAGTGCAGCACTCTTTCAGTACTGACTCTCTCACAGTGCAGCACTCCCTCAGTACTGACCCTCTGACAGTGCAGCGCTCCTTCAGTACTGACCCTCTGACAGTGCAGCACTCCCTCAGTACTGACCCTTTGACAGTGCAGCTCTCCCTCAGCATTGACCCTCTGACAGTGCAGCGCTCCCTCAGTACTGACCCTCTGACTGTGCAGTTCTCCCTCAGTACTGACCCTCTGACAGAGCAGCACTCCCTCAGTACTGACCCTCTGACAGTGCAGCACTCCCTCAGTACTGACCCTCCGACAGTGCAGCACTCCCTCAGTACTGAGCCTCTGACAGTGCAGCACTCCCTCAGTACTGACCCTCTGACAGTGCAGCACTCCCTCAGTACTGACCCTCTGACAGTGCAGCACTCCCTCAGTACTGACCATCTGACAGTGCAGCACTCCCTCAGTACTGACCCTCTCACAGTGCAGCACTCCCTCAGTACTGACCCTCTGACAGTGCAGCACTCCCTCAGTACTGACCCTCTGACAGTGCAGCACTCCCTCAGTACTGACTCTCTGACAGTGCAGCACTCCCTCAGTACTGACCCTCTGACAGTGCAGCACTCCCTCAGTACTGACCCTCTGACAGTGCAGCACTCCCTCAGTACTGACCCTCTGACAGTGCAGCACTCCCTCAGTACTGACCCTCTGACAGTGCAGCACTCCCTCAGTACTGACCCTCTGACAGTGCAGCGCACCTTCAGTACTGACCCTCTGACAGTGCAGCGAACCCTCTGTTCTGACCCTCTGACAGTGCAGCACTCCTCAGTACTGAGCCTCTGACAGTGCAGCACTCCCTCAGTACTGACTCTCTGCCAGTGTAGAACTCCCTCAGTACTGACCCTCTGACAGTGCAGCACTCCCTCAGTACTGACCCTCTGACAGTGCAGCACTCCCTCAGTACTGACCCTCTGACAGTGCAGCACTCCCTCAGTACTGACCCTCTGACAGTGCAGCGCTCCCTCAGTACTGACCCTCTGACAGTGCAGCGCTCCCTCAGTACTGACCCTCTGACTGTGCAGTGCTCCCTCAGTACTGACCCTCTGACAGTGCAGCACTCCCTCAGTACTGACCCTCTGACAGTGTAGCACTCACTCAGTACTGACCCTCCGAGAGTGCAGCACACCCTCAGTACTGACCCTCTGACAGTGCAGCACTCCCTCAGTACTGACCCTCCGACAGTGCAGCAGTCCCTCAGTACAGGCCCTCTGACAGTGCAGCACTCCCTCAGTACGGACCCTCTGACAGTGCAGCAAACCCTCAGTACTGACCCTCCGAGGGTGCAGCAGTCCCTCAGTACTGGCCCTCTGACAGTGCAGCACTCCCTCAGTACGGACCCTCCGAAAGTGCAGCACTCTCTCAGTACTGACCGTCTGACAGTGCAGGTCTCCCATAATAGTGACCCTCCGACAGTGCAGCACTCCCTCAGTACTGACCCTCTGACAGTGCAGCACTCCCTCAGTACTGACCCTCTGACAGTGCAGCACTCCATCAGTACGGAACCTCCGACAGTGCAGCACTCCCTCAGTACTGACCCTCTGACAGTGCAGCACTCCCTCAGTACTGACCCTCCGTCAGTACAGCACTCCCTCAGAACAGACCCTCCGACAGTGCAGCACTCCCTCAGTACTGACCCTCTGACAGTGCAGCACTCCCTCAGTACTGACCCTCTGACAGTGTGGCACTCCCTCAGTACTGACCCTCCGACAGTACAGCACTCCCTCAGTACTGACCCTCTGACAGTGCAGCACTCCCTCAGAACAGACCCTCTGACAGTGTGGCACTACCTCAGTACTGACCCCCGACAGTACAGCACTCCCTCAGAACAGACACTCTGACAGTGCAGCGCTCCCTCAGTACTGACTTCTGACAGTGCAGCACTGCCTCAGCACTGAACCTCTGACAGTGCAGCACTCCCTCAATACGGACCATCTGACAGTGCAGCAGTCCCTGAGAACTGACCCTCTGCAGTGCAGCATTCCCTCAGTACTGATCCTCCGAGAGTGCAGCTCTCCCTCTTTACTGACCGTCCGACATTGCAGCACTCCCTCAGTACTGACCCTCTGACAGTGCAGCACTCCCTCAGTACTGACCCTCTGACAGTGCAGCACTGCCGCAGTATTGACCCTCTGATAGTGCAGCACTCCCTCAGTATGGACCCTCTGCCAGTGCAGCACTTCTTCAGAACTGAACCTCTGACAGTGCAGCACTCCCTCAGTACGGACCCTCCGACAGTGCAGCACTCCCTCAGTACGGACCCTCCGAGAGTGCAGCACTCACTCATTACTGATCATCCGACAGTGCAGCACTCCCTCAGTATTGACCCTCTGACAGTGCAGCACTCCCTCAGAACTGACAATCCGTCAGGGCAGCACTCCCTCAGTACCGACCATCTGACAGTGCAGCACTCCCTCAGTACTGTCTCTCTGACAGTGCAGCACGCCCTCAGTACTGAGCCTCTGACAGTGCAGCACTCCCTCAGTACTGACCCTCCGACAGTGCAGCAGTCCCTCATTACTCACCCTCTGACAGTGCAGCACTCCCTCAGTACGGACCCTCCGACAGTGTAGCAATCCCTCAGTACAGACACTCTGACAGTGCAGCACTCCCTCGGTACTGACCATCTGACAGTGTAGGTCTCCCTTAATAGTGACCCTCCGACAGTGCAGCTCTCCCTCAGTACTGAACCTCTGACAGTGCAGCATTCCCTCAGTACGGACCCTCCGACAGTGAAGCACTCCCTCATTACTGATCCTCCGAGAGTGCAGCACTCCCTCATTACTAACCCTCCGACAGTGCAGCACTCCCTCAGCACAGACCCTCTGACAGTGCAGCACTCCCTCAGAACTGAACCTCTGACAGTGCAGCACTCCCTCAATACTGACAATATGACATTGCAGGTCTCCTTCAGTACTGACCCTCCAACTGGGCAGGTCTCCCTTTGTACTGAACCTCCGACAGTGCAGCACTCCCTCAGTACTGACCCTCCGACAGTGCTGCACTCCCTCAGTACTGACCTCCGACAGCGCAGCACTCCCTCTATACTGACCGTACGACAGTGCAGCACTCCCTCAGTACTGACCCTCTGACAGCGCATTACTCCCTCAGTACTGACCCTCTGACAGCGCATTACTCCCTCAGTACTGACACTCTGACAGTGCAGCACTGACTCAGTACTGACCCTCCTACAGTGCTGCACTCCCTCAGTACTGACCATCCGACAGTGCAGCGCTCCCTCTATTCTGACCGTCCGACAGTGCAGCACTCCCTCAGTAATGACCCTCTGACAGTGCAGTACTCCCTCAGTACTGACCCTCTGACAGTGCAGCACTCCCTCAGTACTGCCCCTCTAACTGTGCTGAGCTCCCTCAGTACTGACCCTCCGACAGTGCAGCACTCCCTCTGTACTCACCATCTGACAGCGCAGCACTCACTCAGTACTGATCATCCGATAGAGAAGCACTCCCTCAGTATTGACCCTCTGACAGTGCAGCAATCCCTCAGTACTGAACCTCTGACAATGCAGCACACCCTCAGTACGGACCCTCCGACAGTGCAGCACTCCCTCATTACTGACCCTCTGACAGTGCAGCACTCCCTCAGTACTGACCCTCTGACAGTGCAGCACTCCCTCAGTCCTGACCCTCCGTCAGTTCAGCACTCCCTCAGTACCGACCATCCGACAGTGCAGCACTCCCTCAGTACTAACCCTCTGACAGTGCAGCAGTCCCTCAGTACTGAACCTCCGACAGTGCTGCACTCCCTCAATACTGACTTGCGACAGCGCAGAACTCCCTCAGTACTGACCCTCTGACAGTGCAGCACTGCCTTAGTACTTACCCTCTGACAGTGCAGCACTCCCTCAGTACGGACCCTCCGACAGTGCATCACTCACTCAGTACGGACCCTCCGAGAGTGCAGCACTCACTCATTACTGATCATCCGACAGTGCAGCACTCCCTCAGTAGTGACCCTCAGAGAGTGCAGTTCTCCCTCAGTACTGAACATCCGACAGTGCAGCACTCAGTCAGTATTGACCCTCTGACAGTGCAGCACGCCCTCAGAACTGACCATCTGACAGTGCAGCAGTCCCTCAGTACTGTCTCTCCAACAGTGCAGCAATCCCTCATTACTCACCCTCTGAAAGTGCAGCACTCCCTCAGTACGGACCCTCCGACAGTGCAGCAATCCCTCAGTACTGATCCTCCGACAGTGCAGCACTACATCAGTACTAACCCTCTGACAGTGCAGCACTACCTCAGTACTGACACTGTGACAGTGCAGCACTCCCTCAGTACTGACCCTCTGACAGTGCAGGTCTCCCATAATAGTGACCCTCCGACAGTGCAGCACTCCCTCACTACTGACCCTCTGACAGTGCAGCACTCCCTCAGTACTGACCCACTTACAGTGCAGCACTCCCTCAGAACTGACTATCTGACAGCGCAGCACTCCCTCAGTACTGTCCCTCTGACAGTGCAGCACTCCCTCAGTACGGACCCTCCGACAGTGCAGCACTCCCTCAGTACTGATCCTCCGAGAGTGCAGCACTCACTCATTACTAACCCTCCGACAGTGCAGCACTCCCTCAAAACTGACCCTCTGACAGTGCAGCACTCCCTCAGTACTGACCCTCTGACAGTGCAGCACTCCCTCAGTACGGACCCTCTGTCAGTGCAGCACTCCCTCTGTACTGAAACACCAACAGTGCAGCACTCCCTCAGTACTGACCCTCCAACAGTGCAGGTCTCCCTCAGAACTGAACCTCCAATTGCGCACGTCTCCCTCAGTATTGACCCTCCAACAATGCAGCACTCCGTCAGTACTCAACCACTGGCATTGCAGGTCTCCCTCAGTACTGACCCTCTGACATTGCAGCACTCCCTCAGTACTGACCCTCCGACAATGCTGCACTCCCTCAGTACTGACCTCCAACAGTGCAGCACTCCCTCATTACTGACCCTCTGACAGTGCAGCACTCCCTCTATACTGACATTCCGACAGTGCAGCACTCCCTCAATACTGTGCTCCCGACAGTGCAGCACTCCCTCAGTACGGACCCTCCGACAGTGCAGCACTCCCTCAGTACTGACCCTCCGACAGTGCAGCAGTCCCTCAGTACTGGCCCTCTGACAGTGCAGCACTCCCTCAGTACGGACCCTCTGACAGTGCAGCACTCCCTCAGTACTGACCCTCTGACAGTGCAGCACTCCCTCAGTACTGACCCTCGACAGTGCAGCAGTCCCTCAGTACTGGCCCTCTGACAGTGCAGCACTCCCTCAGTACGGACCCTCTGACAGTGCAGCACTCCCTCATTACTGACCCTCTGACAGTGCAGCACTCCCTCATTACTGACCCTCTGACAGTGCAGCACTCCCTCTTCCTGACCCTCCGTCAGTGTAGCACTCCCTCAGTACCGACCATCTGACAGTGCAGCACTCCCTCAGTACTGACCATCCGACAGTGCAGCACTCCCTCAGTACGTACCCTATGACAGTGCAGCACTCCCTCAGTACGGACCCTCCGACAGTGCAGCACTCCCTAGTACTGACCCTCTAACAGTGCAGCACACCCTTTGTACGGACCGTTTGACAGTGCAGCACTCCCTCAGTACTGACCCTCCGACAGTGCAGCAGTCCCTCAGTACTGGCCCTCCGACAGTGCAGCACTCTCTCACTACTGAGCACCCGACATTGCAGCACTCCCTCAGTACTGACCCTCCGACAGTGCTGCACTCCCTCAGTACTGACCTCCAACAGTGCAGCACTCCCTCATTACTGACCCTCTGACAGTGCAGCACTCCCTCTATACTGACATTCCGACAGTGCAGCACTCCCTCAATACTGTGCTCCCGACAGTGCAGCACTCCCTCAGTACGGACCCTCCGACAGTGCAGCACTCCCTCAGTACTGACCCTCCGACAGTGCAGCAGTCCCTCAGTACTGGCCCTCTGACAGTGCAGCACTCCCTCAGTACGGACCCTCTGACAGTGCAGCACTCCCTCATTACTGACCCTCTGACAGTGCAGCACTCCCTCAGTACTGACCCTCCGACAGTGCAGCAGTCCCTCAGTACTGGCCCTCTGACAGTGCAGCACTCCCTCAGTACGGACCCTCTGACAGTGCAGCACTCCCTCATTACTGACCCTCTGACAGTGCAGCACTCCCTCATTACTGACCCTCTGACAGTGCAGCACTCCCTCTTCCTGACCCTCCGTCAGTGTAGCACTCCCTCAGTACCGACCATCTGACAGTGCAGCACTCCCTCAGTACTGACCATCCGACAGTGCAGCACTCCCTCGGTACGTACCCTATGACAGTGCAGCACTCCCTCAGTACGGACCCTCCGACAGTGCAGCACTCCCTAGTACTGACCCTCTAACAGTGCAGCACACCCTTTGTACGGACCGTTTGACAGTGCAGCACTCCCTCAGTACTGACCCTCCGACAGTGCAGCAGTCCCTCAGTACTGGCCCTCCGACAGTGCAGCACTCTCTCACTACTGAGCACCCGACATTGCAGCACTCCCTCAGTACGGACCCTCTGACAGTGCAGCACTCCCTCATTACTGACCCTCTGACAGTGCAGCACTCCCTCAGTACTGACCCTCTAACAGTGCAGCACTCCCTCAGTACTGAACCTCCGACAGTGCAGCAATCACTCATTACTGATCATCCGACAGTGCAGCACTCCCTCAGTACTGACCCTCTGACAGTGCAGCACTCCCTCAGTACTGACCCTCTGACAGTGCAGCACACCCTTTGTACGGACCCTCTGACAGTGCAGCACTCCCTCAGTACTGACCCTCCGACAGTGCAGCAGTCCCTCAGTACAGGCCCTCTGACAGTGCAGCACTCCCTCAGTACGGACCCTCTGACAGTGCAGCAAACCCTCAGTACTGACCCTCCGAGGGTGCAGCAGTCCCTCAGTACTGGCCCTCTGACAGTGCAGCACTCCCTCAGTACGGACCCTCCGAAAGTGCAGCACTCCCTCAGTACTGACCGTCTGACAGTGCAGGACTCCCATAATAGTGACCCTCTGACAGTGCAGCACTCCCTCAGTACTGACCCTCTGACAGTGCAGCACTCCCTCAGTACTGACCCTCTGACAGTGCAGCACTCCATCAGTACGGAACCTCCGACAGTGCAGCACTCCCTCAGTACTGACCCTCTGACAGTGCAGCACTCCCTCAGTACTGACCCTCCATCAGTACAGCACTCCCTCAGAACAGACCCTCCGACAGTGCAGCACTCCCTCAGTACTGACCCTCTGACAGTGCAGCACTCCCTCAGTACTGACCCTCTGACAGTGTGGCACTCCCTCAGTACTGACTCTCCGACAGTACAGCACTCCCTCAGTACTGACCCTCTGACAGTGCAGCACTCCCTCAGAACAGACCCTCTGACAGTGTGGCACTACCTCAGTACTGAACCTCCGACAGTGCAGCAATCACTCATTACTGATCATCCGACAGTGCAGCACTCCCTCAGTACTGACCCTCTGACAGTGCAGCACTCCCTCAGTACTGACCCTCTGACAGTGCAGCACACCCTTTGTACGGACCCTCTGACAGTGCAGCACTCCCTCAGTACTGACCCTCCGACAGTGCAGCAGTCCCTCAGTACAGGCCCTCTGACAGTGCAGCACTCCCTCAGTACGGACCCTCTGACAGTGCAGCAAACCCTCAGTACTGACCCTCCGAGTGTGCAGCAGTCCCTCAGTACTGGCCCTCTGACAGTGCAGCACTCCCTCAGTACGGACCCTCCGAAAGTGCAGCACTCCCTCAGTACTGACCGTCTGACAGTGCAGGACTCCCATAATAGTGACCCTCTGACAGTGCAGCACTCCCTCAGTACTGACCCTCTGACAGTGCAGCACTCCCTCAGTACTGACCCTCTGACAGTGCAGCACTCCATCAGTACGGAACCTCCGACAGTGCAGCACTCCCTCAGTACTGACCCTCTGACAGTGCAGCACTCCCTCAGTACTGACCCTCCATCAGTACAGCACTCCCTCAGAACAGACCCTCCGACAGTGCAGCACTCCCTCAGTACTGACCCTCTGACAGTGCAGCACTCCCTCAGTACTGACCCTCTGACAGTGTGGCACTCCCTCAGTACTGACCCTCCGACAGTACAGCACTCCCTCAGTACTGACCCTCTGACAGTGCAGCACTCCCTCAGAACAGACCCTCTGACAGTGTGGCACTACCTCAGTACTGACCCCCCGACAGTACAGCACTCCCTCAGAACAGACACTCTGACAGTGCAGCGCTCCCTCAGTACTGACTTTCTGACAGTGCAGCACTGCCTCAGCACTGAACCTCTGACAGTGCAGCACTCCCTCAATACGGACCATCTGACAGTGCAGCAGTCCCTGAGAACTGACCCTCTGCAGTGCAGCATTCCCTCAGTACTGATCCTCCGAGAGTGCAGCTCTCCCTCTATACTGACCGTCCGACATTGCAGCACTCCCTCAGTACTGACCCTCTGACAGTGCAGCACTCCCTCAGTACTGACCCTCTGACAGTGCAGCACTGCCGCAGTATTGACCCTCTGATAGTGCAGCACTCCCTCAGTATGGACCCTCTGCCAGTGCAGCACTTCTTCAGAACTGAACCTCTGACAGTGCAGCACTCCCTCAGTACGGACCCTCCGACAGTGCAGCACTCCCTCAGTACGGACCCTCCGAGAGTGCAGCACTCACTCATTACTGATCATCCGACAGTGCAGCACTCCCTCAGTATTGACCCTCTGACAGTGCAGCACTCCCTCAGAACTGACAATCCGTCAGGGCAGCACTCCCTCAGTACCGACCATCTGACAGTGCAGCACTCCCTCAGTACTGTCTCTCTGACAGTGCAGCACGCCCTCAGTACTGAGCCTCTGACAGTGCAGCACTCCCTCAGTACTGACCCTCCGACAGTGCAGCAGTCCCTCATTACTGACCCTCTGACAGTGCAGCACTCCCTCAGTACGGACCCTCCGACAGTGTAGCAATCCCTCAGTACAGACACTCTGACAGTGCAGCACTCCCTCGGTACTGACCATCTGACAGTGTAGGTCTCCCTTAATAGTGACCCTCCGACAGTGCAGCTCTCCCTCAGTACTGAACCTCTGACAGTGCAGCATTCCCTCAGTACGGACCCTCCGACAGTGAAGCACTCCCTCATTACTGATCCTCCGAGAGTGCAGCACTCCCTCATTACTAACCCTCCGACAGTGCAGCACTCCCTCAGCACAGACCCTCTGACAGTGCAGCACTCCCTCAGCACTGAACCTCTGACAGTGCAGCACTCCCTCAATACTGACAATATGACATTGCAGGTCTCCTTCAGTACTGACCCTCCAACTGGGCAGGTCTCCCTTTGTACTGAACCTCCGACAGTGCAGCACTCCCTCAGTACTGACCCTCCGACAGTGCTGCACTCCCTCAGTACTGACCTCCGACAGCGCAGCACTCCCTCTATACTGACCGTACGACAGTGCAGCACTCCCTCAGTACTGACCCTCTGACAGCGCATTACTCCCTCAGTACTGACCCTCTGACAGCGCATTACTCCCTCAGTACTGACACTCTGACAGTGCAGCACTGACTCAGTACTGACCCTCCGACAGTGCTGCACTCCCTCAGTACTGACCATCCGACAGTGCAGCGCTCCCTCTATTCTGACCGTCCGACAGTGCAGCACTCCCTCAGTAATGACCCTCTGACAGTGCAGTACTCCCTCAGTACTGACCCTCTGACAGTGCAGCACTCCCTCAGTACTGCCCCTCTAACTGTGCTGAGCTCCCTCAGTACTGACCCTCCGACAGTGCAGCACTCCCTCTGTACTCACCATCTGACAGCGCAGCACTCACTCAGTACTGATCATCCGATAGAGAAGCACTCCCTCAGTATTGACCCTCTGACAGTGCAGCAATCCCTCAGTACTGAACCTCTGACAATGCAGCACACCCTCAGTACGGACCCTCCGACAGTGCAGCACTCCCTCATTACTGACCCTCTGACAGTGCAGCACTCCCTCAGTACTGACCCTCTGACAGTGCAGCACTCCCTCAGTCCTGACCCTCCGTCAGTTCAGCACTCACTCAGTACCGACCATCCGACAGTGCAGCACTCCCTCAGTACTAACCCTCTGACAGTGCAGCAGTCCCTCAGTACTGACCCTCCGACAGTGCTGCACTCCCTCAATACTGACTTGCGACAGCGCAGAACTCCCTCAGTTCTGACCCAACGACAGTGCAGCACTCCCTAGGTACTGACCGTCCGACAGTCCAGCACTCCCTCAGTACTGACCCTCTGACAGTGCAGCACTTCCTCAGTACTGACCCTCTGACAGTGCAGCACTGCCTTAGTACTTACCCTCTGACAGTGCAGCACTCCCTCAGTACGGACCCTCCGACAGTGCATCACTCACTCAGTACGGACCCTCCGAGAGTGCAGCACTCACTCATTACTGATCATCCGACAGTGCAGCACTCCCTCAGTAGTGACCCTCAGAGAGTGCAGTTCTCCCTCAGTACTGAACATCCGACAGTGCAGCACTCAGTCAGTATTGACCCTCTGACAGTGCAGCACGCCCTCAGAACTGACCATCTGACAGTGCAGCAGTCCCTCAGTACTGTCTCTCCAACAGTGCAGCAATCCCTCATTACTCACCCTCTGAAAGTGCAGCACTCCCTCAGTACGGACCCTCCGACAGTGCAGCAATCCCTCAGTACTGACCCTCCGACAGTGCAGCACTACATCAGTACTAACCCTCTGACAGTGCAGCACTACCTCAGTACTGACACTGTGACAGTGCAGCACTCCCTCAGTACTGACCCTCTGACAGTGCAGGTCTCCCATAATAGTGACCCTCCGACAGTGCAGCACTCCCTCACTACTGACCCTCTGACAGTGCAGCACTCCCTCAGTACTGACCCACTTACAGTGCAGCACTCCCTCAGAACTGACTATCTGACAGCGCAGCACTCCCTCAGTACTGTCCCTCTGACAGTGCAGCACTCCCTCAGTACGGACCCTCCGACAGTGCAGCACTCCCTCAGTACTGATCCTCCGAGAGTGCAGCACTCACTCATTACTAACCCTCCGACAGTGCAGCACTCCCTCAAAACTGACCCTCTGACAGTGCAGCACTCCCTCAGTACTGACCCTCTGACAGTGCAGCACTCCCTCAGTACGGACCCTCTGTCAGTGCAGCACTCCCTCTGTACTGAAACACCAACAGTGCAGCACTGCCTCAGTACTGACCCTCCAACAGTGCAGGTCTCCCTCAGAACTGAACCTCCAATTGCGCACGTCTCCCTCAGTATTGACCCTCCAACAATGCAGCACTCCGTCAGTACTCAACCACTGGCATTGCAGGTCTCCCTCAGTACTGACCCTCTGACATTGCAGCACTCCCTCAGTACTGACCCTCCGACAGTGCTGCACTCCCTCAGTACTGACCTCCAACAGTGCAGCACTCCCTCATTACTGACCCTCTGACAGTGCAGCACTCCCTCTATACTGACATTCCGACAGTGCAGCACTCCCTCAATACTGTGCTCCCGACAGTGCAGCACTCCCTCAGTACGGACCCTCCGACAGTGCAGCACTCCCTCAGTACTGACCCTCCGACAGTGCAGCAGTCCCTCAGTACTGGCCCTCTGACAGTGCAGCACTCCCTCAGTACGGACCCTCTGACAGTGCAGCACTCCCTCATTACTGACCCTCTGACAGTGCAGCACTCCCTCAGTACTGACCCTCCGACAGTGCAGCAGTCCCTCAGTACTGGCCCTCTGACAGTGCAGCACTCCCTCAGTACGGACCCTCTGACAGTGCAGCACTCCCTCATTACTGACCCTCTGACAGTGCAGCACTCCCTCATTACTGACCCTCTGACAGTGCAGCACTCCCTCTTCCTGACCCTCCGTCAGTGTAGCACTCCCTCAGTACCGACCATCTGACAGTGCAGCACTCCCTCAGTACTGACCATCCGACAGTGCAGCACTCCCTCAGTACGTACCCTATGACAGTGCAGCACTCCCTCAGTACGGACCCTCCGACAGTTCAGCACTCCCTAGTACTGACCCTCTAACAGTGCAGCACACCCTTTGTACGGACCGTTTGACAGTGCAGCACTCCCTCAGTACTGACCCTCCGACAGTGCAGCAGTCCCTCAGTACTGGCCCTCCGACAGTGCAGCACTCTCTCACTACTGAGCACCCGACATTGCAGCACTCCCTCAGTACTGACCCTCCGACAGTGCTGCACTCCCTCAGTACTGACCTCCAACAGTGCAGCACTCCCTCATTACTGACCCTCTGACAGTGCAGCACTCCCTCTATACTGACATTCCGACAGTGCAGCACTCCCTCAATACTGTGCTCCCGACAGTGCAGCACTCCCTCAGTACGGACCCTCCGACAGTGCAGCACTCCCTCAGTACTGACCCTCCGACAGTGCAGCAGTCGCTCAGTACTTTCCCTCTGACAGTGCAGCACTCCCTCAGTACGGACCCTCTGACAGTGCAGCACTCCCTCATTACTGACCCTCTGACAGTGCAGCACTCCCTCAGTAATGACCCTCCGACAGTGCAGCAGTCCCTCAGTACTGGCCCTCTGACAGTGCAGCACTCCCTCAGTACGGACCCTCTGACAGTGCAGCACTCCCTCATTACTGACCCTCTGACAGTGCAGCACTCCCTCAGTAATGACCCTCCGACAGTGCAGCAGTCCCTCAGTACTGGCCCTCTGACAGTGCAGCACTCCCTCAGTACGGACCCTCTGACAGTGCAGCACTCCCTCATTACTGACCCTCTGACAGTGCAGCACTCCCTCATTACTGACGCTCTGACAGTGCAGCACTCCCTCTTCCTGACCCTCCGTCAGTGTAGCACTCACTCAGTACCGACCATCTGACAGTGCAGCACTCCCTCAGTACTGACCATCCGACAGTGCAGCACTCCCTCAGTACGTACCCTATGACAGTGCAGCACTCCCTCAGTACGGACCCTCCGACAGTGCAGCACTCCCTAGTACTGACCCTCTAACAGTGCAGCACACCCTTTGTACGGACCGTTTGACAGTGCAGCACTCCCTCAGTACTGACCCTCCGACAGTGCAGCAGTCCCTCAGTACTGGCCCTCCGACAGTGCAGCACTCTCTCACTACTGAGCACCCGACATTGCAGCACTCCCTCAGTACTGACCCTCCGACAGTGCTGCACTCCCTCAGTACTGACCTCCAACAGTGCAGCACTCCCTCATTACTGACCCTCTGACAGTGCAGCACTCCCTCTATACTGACATTCCGACAGTGCAGCACTCCCTCAATACTGTGCTCCCGACAGTGCAGCACTCCCTCAGTACGGACCCTCCGACAGTGCAGCACTCCCTCAGTACTGACCCTCCGACAGTGCAGCAGTCCCTCAGTACTGGCCCTCTGACAGTGCAGCACTCCCTCAGTACGGACCCTCTGACAGTGCAGCACTCCCTCATTACTGACCCTCTGACAGTGCAGCACTCCCTCAGTACTGACCCTCCGACAGTGCAGCAGTCCCTCAGTACTGGCCCTCTGACAGTGCAGCACTCCCTCAGTACGGACCCTCTGACAGTGCAGCACTCCCTCATTACTGACCCTCTGACAGTGCAGCACTCCCTCATTACTGACCCTCTGACAGTGCAGCACTCCCTCTTCCTGACCCTCCGTCAGTGTAGCACTCCCTCAGTACCGACCATCTGACAGTGCAGCACTCCCTAGTACTGACCCTCTAACAGTGCAGCACACCCTTTGTACGGACCGTTTGACAGTGCAGCACTCCCTCAGTACTGACCCTCCGACAGTGCAGCAGTCCCTCAGTACTGGCCCTCCGACAGTGCAGCACTCTCTCACTACTGAGCACCCGACATTGCAGCACTCCCTCAGTACGTACTTTTTGACAGTGCAGCACTCCCTCAGTACGGACCCTCTGACAGTGCAGCACTCCCTCATTACTGACCCTCTGACAGTGCAGCACTCCCTCAGTACTGACCCTCTAACAGTGCAGCACTCCCTCAGTACTGAACCTCCGACAGTGCAGCAATCACTCATTACTGATCATCCAACAGTGCAGCACTCCCTCAGTACTGACCCTCTGACAGTGCAGCACTCCCTCAGTACTGACCCTCTGACAGTGCAGCACACCCTTTGTACGGACCCTCTGACAGTGCAGCACTCCCTCAGTACTGACCCTCCGACAGTGCAGCAGTCCCTCAGTACAGGCCCTCTGACAGTGCAGCACTCCCTCAGTACGGACCCTCTGACAGTGCAGCAAACCCTCAGTACTGACCCTCCGAGGGTGCAGCAGTCCCTCAGTACTGGCCCTCTGACAGTGCAGCACTCCCTCAGTACGGACCCTCCGAAAGTGCAGCACTCCCTCAGTACTGACCGTCTGACAGTGCAGGACTCCCATAATAGTGACCCTCTGACAGTGCAGCACTCCCTCAGTACTGACCCTCTGACAGTGCAGCACTCCCTCAGTACTGACCCTCTGACAGTGCAGCACTCCATCAGTACGGAACCTCCGACAGTGCAGCACTCCCTCAGTACTGACCCTCTGACAGTGCAGCACTCCCTCAGTACTGACCCTCCATCAGTACAGCACTCCCTCAGAACAGACCCTCCGACAGTGCAGCACTCCCTCAGTACTGACCCTCTGACAGTGCAGCACTCCCTCAGTACTGACCCTCTGACAGTGTGGCACTCCCTCAGTACTGACCCTCCGACAGTACAGCACTCCCTCAGTACTGACCCTCTGACAGTGCAGCACTCCCTCAGAACAGACCCTCTGACAGTGTGGCACTACCTCAGTACTGACCCCCCGACAGTACAGCACTCCCTCAGAACAGACACTCTGACAGTGCAGCGCTCCCTCAGTACTGACTTTCTGACAGTGCAGCACTGCCTCAGCACTGAACCTCTGACAGTGCAGCACTCCCTCAATACTGACAATATGACATTGCAGGTCTCCCTCATTACTGACCGTCCGACAGTGCAGCATTCCCTCAGTACTGACCCTCCGACAGTGCAGCAGTCCCTCAGTACTGACCCTCCGACAGTGCTGCACTCCCTCAGTACTGACCTCCGACAGCGCAGCACTCCCTCTATACTGACCATACGACAGTGCAGCACTCCCTCAGTACTGACCCTCTGACAGTGCAGCACTCCATTATTACTTACCCTCTGACAATACAGCACTCCCTCAGTACTGACCCTATAACTATGCAGAGCTCCCTCAGTACTGACCCTCCGACAGTGCAGCACTCCCTCAGTACTGACCCTCTGACAGTGCAGCACTCCCTCAGTACTTACCATCTGACAGTGCAGCACTCCCTCAGTACGGACCCTCCGACAGTGCAGCACGCCCTCAGTACTGACCCTCCGTCAGTGCAGCACTCCCTCAGTACCGACCATCTGACAGTGCAGCACTCCCTCAGTAGTGACCCTCTGACAATGCAGCACACCCTCAGTACGGACCCTCTGACAGTGCAGCACTCCCTCAGTCCTGACCCTCCGTCAGTGCAGCACTACCTCAATACCGACCATCTGACAGTGCAGCACTCCCTCAGTACTGACCCTCCAACAGTGCAGGTCTCCCTCAGAACTGAACATCCAATTGTGCCCGTCTCCCTCAGTTTTTTCCCTCCAACAATGCAGCAGTCCGTCAGTACTCACCCACTGGCATTGCAGGTCTCCCTCAGTACTGACCCTCTGACAGTGCAGCACTCCCTCAGTACTGACCCTCTGACAGTGCAGCACTCCCTCAGTACTGACCCTCTGACAGTGCAGCACTCCCTCAGTACTGACCCTCCGACAGTGCTGCACTCCCTCAGTACTGACCCTCTGACAGTGCAGCACTCCCTCTTCCTGACCCTCCGTCAGTGTAGCACTCCCTCAGTACCGACCATCTGACAGTGCAGCACTCCCTCAGTACTGACCATCCGACAGTGCAGCACTCCCTCAGTACGTACCCTATGACAGTGCAGCACTCCCTCAGTACGGACCCTCCGACAGTGCAGCAATCCCTCAGTACTGACCCTCCGACAGTGCAGCACTCCCTCAGTACTGACCCTCTAACAGTGCAGCACACCCTTTGTACGGACCGTTTGACAGTGCAGCACTCCCTCAGTACTGACCCTCCGACAGTGCAGCAGTCCCTCAGTACTGGCCCTCCGACAGTGCAGCACTCTCTCACTACTGAGCACCCGACATTGCAGCACTCCCTCAGTACGTACCCTATGACAGTGCAGCACTCCCTCAGTACGGACCCTCTGACAGTGCAGCACTCCCTCATTACTGACCCTCTGACAGTGCAGCACTCCCTCAGTACTGACCCTCTAACAGTGCAGCACTCCCTCAGTACTGAACCTCCGACAGTGCAGCAATCACTCATTACTGATCATCCGACAGTGCAGCACTCCCTCAGTACTGACCCTCTGACAGTGCAGCACTCCCTCAGTACTGACCCTCTGACAGTGCAGCACACCCTTTGTACGGACCCTCTGACAGTGCAGCACTCCCTCAGTACTGACCCTCCGACAGTGCAGCAGTCCCTCAGTACAGGCCCTCTGACAGTGCAGCACTCCCTCAGTACGGACCCTCTGACAGTGCAGCAAACCCTCAGTACTGACCCTCCGAGGGTGCAGCAGTCCCTCAGTACTGGCCCTCTGACAGTGCAGCACTCCCTCAGTACTGACCGTCTGACAGTGCAGGACTCCCATAATAGTGACCCTCCGACAGTGCAGCACTCCCTCAGTACTGACCCTCTGACAGTGCAGCACTCCCTCAGTACTGACCCTCTGACAGTGCAGCACTCCATCAGTACGGAACCTCCGACAGTGCAGCACTCCCTCAGTACTGACCCTCTGACAGTGCAGCACTCCCTCAGTACTGTCCCTCTGACAGTGTGGCACTCCCTCAGTACTGACCCTCCGACAGTACAGCACTCCCTCAGTACTGACCCTCTGACAGTGCAGCACTCCCTCAGAACAGACCCTCTGACAGTGTGGCACTACCTCAGTACTGACCCCCCGACAGTACAGCACTCCCTCAGAACAGACACTCTGACAGTGCAGCGCTCCCTCAGTACTGACTTTCTGACAGTGCAGCACTGCCTCAGCACTGAACCTCTGACAGTGCAGCACTCCCTCAATACTGACAATATGACATTGCAGGTCTCCCTCATTACTGACCGTCCGACAGTGCAGCATTCCCTCAGTACTGACCCTCCGACAGTGCAGCAGTCCCTCAGTACTGACCCTCCGACAGTGCTGCACTCCCTCAGTACTGACCTCCGACAGCGCAGCACTCCCTCTATACTGACCATACGACAGTGCAGCACTCCCTCAGTACTGACCCTCTGACAGTGCAGCACTCCATTATTACTTACCCTCTGACAATACAGCACTCCCTCAGTACGGACCCTCCGACAGTGCAGCACTCCCTCATTACTGACCCTATAACTATGCAGAGCTCCCTCAGTACTGACCCTCCGACAGTGCAGCACTCCCTCAGTACTTACCATCTGACAGTGCAGCACTCCCTCAGTACGGACCCTCCGACAGTGCAGCACGCCCTCAATACTGACCCTCCGTCAGTGCAGCACTCCCTCAGTACCGACCATCTGACAGTGCAGCACTCCCTCAGTAGTGACCCTCTGACAATGCAGCACACCCTCAAGACGGATCCTCTGACAGTGCAGCACTCCCTCAGTCCTGACCCTCCGTCAGTGCAGCTCTCCCTCAGTACTGACCCTCCAACAGTGCAGGTCTCCCTCAGAACTGAACATCCAATTGTGCCCGTCTCCCTCAGTTTTTTCGCTCCAACAATGCAGCAGTCCGTCAGTACTCACCCACTGGCATTGCAGGTCTCCCTCAGTACTGACCCTCTGACAGTGCAGCACTCCCTCAGTACTGACCCTCTGACAGTGCAGCACTCCCTCAGTACTGACCCTCCGACAGTGCTGCACTCCCTCAGTACTGACCTCCCACAGTGCAGCCCTCCCTCAGTTCTGTCCCTCTGACAGTGCAGCACTCCCTCTATACTGACATTCCGACAGTGCAGCACTCCCTCAGTACTGACCCTCTGACAGTGCAGCACTCCCTCAGTACTGACCCTCTGACAGTGCAGCACTCCCTCAGTACTTACCCTCTGACAGTGCAGCACTCCCTCAGTACTGACCCTCTAACAGTGCAGAACTCCTCCGACAGTGCAGCACTCCCTCAGTACTCACCATCTGACAGTGCAGCACTCCCTCAGTACGGACCCTCCGACAGTGCAGCACTCACTCATTACTGATCATCCGACTGTGCAGCACTCCCTCAGTACGGACCCTCTGACAGTGCAGCACTCCCTCAGTACTGACCCTCCGACAGTGCAGCACTCCCTCAGTACGGACCCTCCGACAGTGCAGCACTCCCTCAGTACTGATCCTCTGAAAGTGCAGCACTCCCTCAGTACTGACCCTCTAACAGTGCAGAACTCCTCCGACAGTGCAGCACTCCCTCAGTACTCACCATCTGACAGTGCAGCACTCCCTCAGTACGGACCCTCCGACAGTGCAGCACTCACTCATTACTGATCATCCGACAGTGCAGCACTCCCTCAGTACTGACCCTCTGACAGTGCAGCACTCCCTCAGTACTGACCCTCCGACAGTGCAGCACTCAGTCAGTATTGACCCTCCGACAGTGCAGCAGTCCCTCAGTACTGACCCTCCGACAGTGCAGCACTCCCTCTTTACTGATCCTCCGACAGTGCAGCTCTCCCTTAGTACTGACCCTCTGACAGTGCAGCACTCCCTCTATACTGACATTCCGACAGTGCAGCACTCCCTCAGTACTGACCCTCTGACAGTGCAGCACTCCCTCAGTACTGACCCTCTGACAGTGCAGCACTCCCTCAGTACTTACCCTCTGACAGTGCAGCACTCCCTCAGTACGGACCCTCCGACAGTGCAGCACTCCCTCAGTACTGATCCTCTGACAGTGCAGCACTCCCTCAGTACTGACCCTCTAACAGTGCAGAACTCCTCCGACAGTGCAGCACTCCCTCAGTACTCACCATCTGACAGTGCAGCACTCCCTCAGTACGGACCCTCCGACAGTGCAGCACTCACTCATTACTGATCATCCGACTGTGCAGCACTCCCTCAGTACGGACCCTCTGACAGTGCAGCACTCCCTCAGTACTGACCCTCCGACAGTGCAGCACTCCCTCAGTACGGACCCTCCGACAGTGCAGCACTCCCTCAGTACTGATCCTCTGAAAGTGCAGCTCTCCCTCAGTACTGACCCTCTAACAGTGCAGAACTCCTCCGACAGTGCAGCACTCCCTCAGTACTCACCATCTGACAGTGCAGCACTCCCTCAGTACGGACCCTCCGACAGTGCAGCACTCACTCATTACTGATTATCCGACAGTGCAGCACTCCCTCAGTACTGACCGTCTGACAGTGCAGCACTCCCTCAGTACTGACCCTCCGACAGTGCAGCACTCCCTCAGTACTGATCCTCCGACAGTGCAGCTCTCCCTTAGTACTGACCCTCTGACAGTGCAGCACTCCCTCAGTACTGAGCCTCTGACAGTGCAGGTCTCCCATAGTAGTGACCCTCCGCCAGTGCAGCACTCCCTCAGTACTGACCCTCTGACAGTGCAGCACTCCCTCAGTACTGACCCTCTGACAGTGCAGCACTCCTTCAGTATGGAACATCCGACAGTGCAGCACTCCCTCAGTACTGACCCTCTGACAGTGCAGCACTCCCTCAGTACTGACCTACCGACAGTGCAGCACTCCCTCAGAACTTAACCTCCAATTGTGCACATCTCCCTCAGTACTGACCATCTGACAGTGCAGCGCTCCCTCAGTACTGACCCTCCTACAGTGCAGCAATCCCTCAGTACTGACCCTCTGACAGTGCAGCACTCCCTCAGTACTGGCCCTCCGACAGTGCAGCACTCCCTCAGTACGGACCCTCTGACAGTGCAGCACTCCCTCAGTACTGACCCTCTGACAATGCAGTACTGCCTAATTACTGACCGTCTGACAGTGCAGCACTCCCTCTGTACTGAAACACCAACAGTGCAGCACTCCCTCAGTACTGACCCTCCAACTGTGCAGGTCTCCCTCAGTAGTGCCCCTCCAACTGTACAGGTCTCCCTCAAAACTGAGCCTCCAATTGTGCGCGTCTCCCTTAGTATTGACCCTCCAAGACTGCAGCACTCCGTCAGTACTCACCCACTGGCATTGCAGGTCTACCTCAGTACTGACCCTCTGACAGTGCAGCACTCCATCAGTACTGACCCTCTGACAGTGCAGCACTCCCTCAATACTAACAATCTGACATTGCAGGTCTCCCTCTTTACTGACCCTCCAACAGTGGAATTCTCTCTCTGTACTGAACATCTGACATTGCAGCACTCCCTCAGTACTGACCTCCGACAGTGCAGCACACCCCCAGCACTGACCCTCCAACTGTGCAGCTCTCCCTCAGTACTGAACCTCCGACAAGGCAGCACTCCCTCAGTACTGACCCTCTGACAGTGCATCACTCCTTCAGAACTCACTCTCTGACAATGCAGCAAACCGTCAGTACTGACCCTCCGACAGTGCAGCACTCCCTCAGTACTGACCCTCGTACTGTGCAGCACTCCCTCAATACTTACAATCTGAAATTGCAGCTCTCCCTCAGTACTGACCCTCCAATTGTGCAGGTCTCCCTCTGTACTGAACCTCTGACAGTGCAGCACTCCCTCAGTACTGACCCTCCGACAGTGCAGCACTTCCTCTCTACTGACCCTCTGACAGTGCAGCACTCCCTCAGTACAGAACCTCCGACAGTGCAGCACTCCCTCAGTACTGACCCTCTGACAGTGCAGCACTCCCTCAGTACTGACCCTCTGACAGTGCAGCACTCCTTCAGAACTCACTCTCTGACAGTTCAGCACAACCTCAGTACTGACCCTCTGACAGTGCAGCACTCCCTCAGTACTGACCCTGTGTTAGTGCAGCACTCCCTCAGTACTGACCCTCCGACAGTGCAGCACTCCCTCAGTACTGACCCTCCGACAGTGCAGCACTCCCTCAGTACTGACCCTCTGACAGTGCAGCACTCCCTCAGTACTGACCCTCTGATAGTGCAGCACTCCCTCAGTACTGACCCTCCGACAGGGCTGTGCTCTGTGCTGTTGTCTGGGTTTTGTACTTGTGTCTATGGAGGGACCTGGAAACCAGGAGCTTCTCTCTCTGAACACGGAGACCCTTTGGATTATCGCCTTTCAGCATTGACTGCCGTTTGACTGTGCGTCACTGAGTGGACATTGTTTTGGAATTACTCTCAACGCTAAAATGCTTTATTGAAACTGGAGACTTGAGAAAATGTATCTTTAGCTCAAATACCCTTCGTGACCAGCAGGTGACGCTCTCTCTCCACAGCCCATTCGGGCAGGGGTCAGACATGGTCCTCACACCCATAAAGGAGAATCATTAACCTCAGGACGAGGTTCTGTTATCAGAGACCCCTGCAGAAGTACTTACCCTGGCTGGGCAAGGAGACTAAGTGTTATGGTACCAGGGTGGGTGGATAGAGCTAAGACACAGATCAGCCATCATCTGACTGAATGGCAGAACAGGCTCGAAGGGGCTGAATGGTCACCTCCTGTTCCTGTGTAACAGGCTCGAGGGGGCTGAATGGCCTCCTCCTGTTCCTGTGTATCAGGCTCGAGGGGCTGAATGGCCTCCTCCTGTTCCTGTGTAACAGGCTCGAAGGGGCTGAATGGCCTCCTCCTGTTCCTGTGTAACAGGCTCGAGGGGCTGAATGGCCTCCTCCTGTTCCTGTGTAACAGGCTCTAGGGGGCTGAATGGGCCTCCTCCTGTTCCTGTGTACCAGGCTCTAGGGGGCTGAATGGGCCTCCTCCTGTTCCTGTGTAACAGGCTCCAGGCCGCTGAATGGGCTCCTCCTGTTCCTGTGTAACAGTGCTCGAGGGGGCTGAATGGCCTCCTCCTGTTCCTGTGTATCAGGCTCGAGGGGCTGAATGGCCTCCTCCTGTTCCTGTGTAACAGGCTCGAGGGGCTGAATGGCCTCCTCCTGTTCCTGTGTAACAGTGCTCGAGGGGGCTGAATGGCCTCCTCCTGTTCCTGTGTATCAGGCTCGAGGGGCTGAATGGCCTCCTCCTGTTCCTGTGTAACAGGCTCGAGGGGCTGAATGGTCACCTCCTGTTTCTGTGTAACAGGCTTGAGGGGGGCTGAATGGGCCTCCTCCTGTTCCTGTGTAACTGGCTCGAGGGGCTGAATGGGGCCTCCTCCTGTTCCTGTGTAAAAGGCTCCAGGCCGCTGAATGGGCTCCTCCTGTTCCTGTGTTACAGGCTCGAGTGGCTGAATGGCCTCCTATTGATCCTTGAGCTTGTTACACAGGAACAGGAGGAGGCCCTTCAGCCCAAATCTACCTCCCTCCCCGCTTCTGTTTGTGGGCGAATCCGTATTCCAGAGACCTGAGCGAGGTAGGAGGGCCTGGTGCGTAAGGGGTTAATGTGGGATTGAACACATTGCTGCCCACACAGTGGTGTAAGAAGCCACATGACCTAGAACCAATCTCAACCTGGTGATGGACAGAGATGGGTAAAGGCCTAGACTTGGAGTCAGCTCTATTCCTGTACCTTCTGCTATTAGTCTGTATATAGTTATGAGTTATTGGTAAAGACTTGCTGTTAACATAGTCTGGACTACGAAGCCTGCTTCATGGTGTCCGGAGCAGGATTCTACATGGTGGCAGCGGTGGAACCAAAACCGCCATCCTCACAAGAATGCTGAAAAGAGAAAGGAAAAGGGCACAGTCAACTGATTCCAAACTGAAACCAGCCCCCGACTGAAGCTGCAGACGCCGAGAAAACTCATCCGGGGAAAAAAAAATGCAGAAATGGCTCCTGAGACCGAAGAGCCTGGCAGCAAACAAGAAAAGATGGGATGTTTGCTCCAAGCGCTGGAC
Organism: Carcharodon carcharias; assembly: GCF_017639515.1. Lineage (NCBI taxonomy): Eukaryota > Metazoa > Chordata > Chondrichthyes > Lamniformes > Lamnidae > Carcharodon > Carcharodon carcharias. Next base: position 3,116,897 of record NW_024470665.1, on the reverse strand, counting down.
CCCATTGCACCCTCCTCGGAAGACTGGCGAGCGGTAAGGGTGCGATGCAAATTTTAAATTCCAGGCCACCGCGTCCGGAGAAACCCCTCGTACGTCGTTCCCTCGCCAGCGCCGTGTGGAAGCAACCTACTGCCAAACTCAGGCCCAGCTTCCGAGTTTCAGCACTTGGCACCTGAGCCCGGCGAGGCCCCAGCACCGATCCCTGTGGCACACCGCTCGTCAAATCCCGCACACCAGATAAAGACCCATAAATGCCAACTCTGTTTCCCGTTGGCGAGTCAATCTTCTAACCAGGCCGACGTGTTCCTCCCCCCACCCCCCCCACAACGCCATGAGCTTTTATTTTATTTTATCCACAGCACCTGTTACTCGTTTCAAAGAACTCCAATAAATTGGCTAAATGTGATTTCCCTTTTACAAAACCGTGTCACTTTAACATTCATTTTTATAGGATGTGGGCGTCGCTGGCTGGGCCCAGCATTTATTGCCCCATCCCTAATTACCCCTTGAGAAGGTGGTGGGTGAGCTGCCTTCTTGAGCCGCTGCAGTCCCTGTGGTGTAGGTACACTCACAGTGCTGTTAGGGAGGGAGTTCCAGGATTTTGTCCATGTGGTGTAGGTACACCCACGGCGCTGTTAGGGAGGGAGTTCCAGGATTTTGTCCATGTGGTGTAGGTACACCCACAGCGCTGTTAGGGAGGGAGTTCCAGGATTTTGTCCCGTGTGGTGTAGGTACACCCACAGCGCTGTTAGGGAGGGAGTTCCAGGATTTTGTCCGTGTGGTGTAGGTACACCCACGGCGCTGTTAGGGAGGGAGTTCCAGGATTTTGTCCATGTGGTGTAGGTACACCCACAATGCTGTTAGGGAGGGAGTTCCAGGATTTTGTCCCAGCGACAGTGAAGGAACGGCCGATATATTTCCAAGTCAGGATGGTGAGTGACTTGGAGGGGAACTTCCAGGTGGTGGTGTTCCCCATGTGTCTGCTGCCCTTGTCCTTCTAGATGGTAGAGGTCGTGGGTTTGGAAGGTGCTGCAGTTATGTTTTACTTTAGGGGTCACTTTGCTAGCGAACCGGCTACACCTTACCTGTCGACAGGTGAGTCGATTACAGTATTGGGCAGGCGCAGAGACCCATATGATATGAAGCACACGCTATTTATTTACACAGACAACAGAGCACTGACATGATGGGCGCAACTCCGAGCAGACCCTACCCCAGACTAACATTTACATGGTAGCCCGGGCGACACAGCGATGGGGTCTCACAGTCACATGGTCCAGTTGCTCACTTTCTCTTAAAGGCCTATCACCCCTCAGACGACCGCATCCCTCCCCTTTACTCGAAAGCACATTTTACGATATATACGAACTACTCGGCCTCTCAGGAGACTTTCTCACACTCGTCGACCGTTGTGGTTCCACGGCTTTGGATGGCCTCTCTCTGAGGGCGTTACCTGCCCTCTAGGTCCCCGAGGTGGAACCTGTAAGTTTTTGTCTCTTTGACTCTCTCAGGCTCAATGCGTCCGGCATGTACTTCCAAAGCAAGAGGAGTTCCCCCTTCTGTCTGTGGTGTAGGCTCCCAAAAGGGGAACCTTTTCTTGTGGATCTGTTTCCCCTTTTCTGGGGTGATCTGCATGTCTCCTGGTTATCTTGACACACCCCAGACAGTGACGTTCTTTCACAGCAGTAAAGCAATTGCTACGTTCATCGGCCCTGAAGGCACATTTCGACCCAAGCAAAGAATCGATTTTAACCCGTGAGGCATCCCTTTAAGGAGCAGGGGCCAATACTCTCCCTCCTGAAGGCCCATGGGTTACAGCTCAAGCGTGCTCAGCGAGGCAGACACTCACAAATAGAGAATGTAGGCTTACCCATTCTATTTAGCGTAAAGAAATTCCACCAAAAACATCCACGGTTCAACATTAAGGGTAGAAAGCGGGACAAGCAAGGTGCAGGTAGCCCCAGCGGGGGTTGGGGTGGGGTGGGGGGAAGGGATCGATAAAGGCTAAAAGGTCGAGATATAGCAACAGATGGAAATACATTTCAAAATAATGGAAGTAGGTGGGAAAAGAAAAATCGAGATAAATTGTTGGAAGAAACAAAAAAGGAGGGGGAGAATCGGAAAGGGGGTGGGGCCTACCCTCTAGGTATAATGCTGGGCTTCCTGACTTCTATCCACGCTCTCCCCCCACCGCCGCCCCCCCCATCCCCCGCCACTAAAATTTGGCCTTGTGAGTCTTAACCGGGTCCTGAGATGTCTCTTCATTAATAATTCTACGGGGCCAATAGCGGCAAGACTTGTCCCCTGGCGTGAGGCAAAACTGGATCGCGGTCTGTCCACTCTCCGGTCTGTTAGGCGTTCGCTGGGGGATGAATCCAGAAAGTTTAATAGCAAGGCGAGATCTTGGGGAATTGGGACAATCGCCATTGCTGTCTTTAATAGGTCACCGGCTCAGTGTGTCGGCGTTTGCAATCTGGCTCCCCAGCCGGTGGATAAAAGTAAGTTTGCAAGCGGCTAGAATCAGTGCCCACCTTTGGATGAGTGCAGAGGCAATTGGGGGACATTAGTGGCTTGTGGTCGGATTTGATGGTGAATTGGCGATCATGGATTGAGTTCAACAATTTTAGATCATGAACTCTCTCCTCCAACCCCGCCCCCTTTCCGATTCTCCCCCTCCTTTTTTGTTTCTTCCAACAATTTATCTCGATTTTTCTTTTCCCACCTACTTCCATTATTTTGAAATGTATTTCCATCTGTTGCTATATCTCTACCTTTTAGCCTTTATCGATCCCTTCCCCCCACCCCACCCCAACCCCCGCTGGGGCTACCTGCACCTTGCTTGTCCCGCTTTCTACCCTTAATGTTGAACCGTGGATGTTTTTGGTGGAATTTTTTAACGCTAAATAGAATGGGTAAGCCTACATTCTCTATTTGTGAGTGTCTGCCTCGCTGAGCACGCTTGAGCTGTAACCCATGGGCCTTCAGGAGGGAGAGTATTGGCCCCCGCTCCTTAAAGGGATGCCTCACGGGTTAAAATCGATTCTTTCCTTGGGTCGAAATGTGCCTTCAGGGCCGATGAACGTAGCAATTGCTTTACTGCTGTGAAAGATCCTTTGCTGTGGAGCTCGCCAAGTCCACCCTGTCGTTTTTCTCGGGGTAACCTTCATAACGGAGCCAGTACTGTCGACGAATCTGGGGAGGAACCCGCCTTAGTGATTAACCCTTCCCAAGAAGGACTTGGGTTCTATGGTGTTTCTCGGAGCTGGTGCCTCACTAATAGCTCTCACCCGGTCTCCCCACCGGGTGAAGGGCCTGCGAGTCCACCCCATGACCCGTCTTCTTTTGCATGGAAGATGTGCTTGTTTCCCTTTGCCAGCTGGTGACAAATGCTTCAACGCCTCCTCCAGGTCAGCCTGGTGCTCTTCATCAGTCGGCCCTGTTACTAGGGGTATCATCGAGATGAACCAGCCCATGGGGGCAGCCCTTGGAGTGAATTTTCCATTGTCCATTGGAAAGTGGCACACGCCGACGAGGATCTGGAGAGTAAGCGGGCAATATTGGGATAAACCCCCATGTGCGTTGATAGACACAAAGTCCCGAGGGGCCTTTTCTAGCTCGACTGGCTTGGTGAGCGTGACTCAAGTCGAGTTTCGTATATGCGGTTCCCCACCACCCCACCCCCCCCCAACCGCTAGCTCGGAGTACGATTCATCAATTCTCGGTATGGGATGTCCATCTCGTCTGACCACTTTGTTAATGGTCAACTTGTGATCCTCCGCATATTCACACGCTCTGGTCATTCGGAAGATTGTAAGACTCCCAACCTTTCCAGGCTGTCCATAAGACGTGGGAGCAGAAATTAGGCCATTCGGCCCATTGAGTCTGCTCCGCCATTCAATCAGGGCTGATAGGTTTCTCAACCCCATTCTCCCGCCTTCTCCCTGTAACCTTTGACCCCCTTACCAATCAAGAACCTATCTATCTCGCTCTTAAATACACTCAATGACCTGGTCTCCACAGCCTTCTGTAGCAATGAATTCCATCGATTCACCACTCTCTGGCTAAAGAAGTTTCTCCTCATCTCTGTTCTAAAAGGTCTTCCCTTTACTCTGAGGCTGTGCCCTCGGGTCCTAGTCTCTCCTACTAATGGAAACATCTTCCCCACGTCCACTCTATCCAGGCCTTTCAGTATTCTGTAAGTTTCAATCAGATCCCCCCCCACTCATCCTTCTAAACTCCATCGAGTATAGACCCAGAGTCCTCGAACGTTCCTCCTACGTCAAGCCTTTCATTCCTGGGATCGTTCTCGTTCTCATTCAACATTCACTCTTTCTCGTAATGTAAAGGGGATTGACCCAGCCTTTCAAGGGCCTGGGGGTTTGCTCCAGGGTCCATGTGGATTTTAGCTTGCGGCCCCTAAACCTTCCTGAGCTCCTCCCTGAATTACAAAAGCACGATTCTGTCATAACTCTTGCAGATCTTTCACTCGGAGCTGAAAAATCTCAGGTCCCCTCCCAACTTTATTTCCCTCAGCCAGCTCCAACCAAGTAGACTTGGACCCTTACCCTGCTACCACCACCTGGGGTAGGTTAGCAGACGGGCTTCTATATTGTACTGGGACCTTGCATATACCTTTCACTCGTATGTGTCCTCGTCAGTATATGCCTCCCCCATTCAGATACTTAAACGCTTGTTTCCCCTCTGACTATCGTGGGTGCTCCTGTATCCACCTCCATTCCAGTGGGTTGTCTGTTGACTCCGCACTCTGTTTTACCCATTTTTGGGCTGTGCAGTGAGTAAACGCCTGACCCTGCTTATCCTGGCTCCTCCGTTATATATAAATGTCACAACTTCTGCCTTTTTGTTTGAAATTTGGGTCTTCGTCCTTCTCCAGGACATTGCGCAATGTGTCCAGTGTGATGGGAGCAGAAATACTCGCTTTCCTTTAAATTGTCGCTCTTTTCCAGGCCGTCTGGTTTCAATTCTGCTATTACTGGTGTGGCTTCTGCGGTCCACTATAAAAGCCGTCACCTTTTGCTGGCCTTTTAATGGCGGCTGCTTCCCTCCTCCCCACCCCCCCCGGAGCACTCCCCTCCCCCGCCGTCTCCAACCGGCGCTTCCCTCCCCGGATTCACCAGCCGGTCGCGCCTCCTGGAATCTGGGGCGTTGGGTGTCGACGGGCCCCGAGTTAGGCCGTATATTTTTTTACTGCTACTTTCCAACGAGAGGATCGCTCGCCTCTTCTCGTCCCCCTCCGATGGGGTGGTTGGCCAGAAAGGGAAACCACGCGGCGTTTGGTATGACGTGAGCAGTCACGGGCAGTCTGATCGGATGGTTCAACGCAGCCGGGTTTGTGAGACGCTGGAGGGCGATGACCTCAACGGTTATGGTGAGGGCTGTACTTCCAAACGACCGGCCAGGCCCGGCTGGTTCAGTACAGCTGAGTTTCCCTGGCTTACCCTGGCGCTGTCGACTAGTCGTGTTTTGCCTCATCACCAGTTGTTACGTTTTACTGTAGGGTCGCTTTGCCTGTGAACCGGTTGCAGGCTTATTTATCAGCGGGTGAGTCGATTACAATATGTGGCAGACCCAGAGAACAATGCGAAATGAAGGACATACTATTTATTTACACAGGCAACAGAGCACTGACATGATGTGCGCTAATCCGGCCAGACCCTACCCCGGACTAACTTTTACATGGTAGCCCGGGCAACACAGCTATTGGCTCTCACAGTCACATGGTCCACCTGCTCCCATTCTCTTAAAGGTGTATCACCCCTCAGATTACCACAACTGCCTAAGGAGCCTTGGTGAGTTTCATAGAAACGAGGAGCAGGAGGAGGCCATTCGGCCCTTCGATCCTGCTCCGCCTTTCATTGTGATCATGGCTGATCATTCAACTCAATAGCCTGCTCTCGCTTTCTCCCCATATCCTTTGATCCCTTTCACCCCAAGAGCGACATCTAACTCCTTCTTGAAAACATACAATGTTTTGCCTCAACTACTTTCTGTGGTAGTGAATTCCACATGCTCACCACTCTCTGGGTGAAGACATTTCTCCTCATCTCAGGCCTAAATGGTCCACCCCGTATCCTCAGACAGTGACCCCTGGTTCTGGACTCCCCCCACCATCGGGAACATCCTTCCTGCATCTAACCTGTCTAGTCCTGTTAGAATTTTATAGGTTTCTATGAGATTCCCCCTCATTCTTCTGAACTCCAGTGAATATAATCTTAATCGACTCAATCTCCCCTGATATGTCAGTCCCGCCATCCCAGGAATCAGTCTGGTAAACCTTCGCTGCTCTCCCTCTATAGCAAGTACATCCTTCCTCAGATAAGGAGACCAAAACTGCACACAATATTCCAGGTGTGGTCTCACCAAGGCCCCTGTACAATTGCAGCAAGACATCCCTGCTCCTGTACTCGAATCCTCTCACTATGAAGGCCAACATACCATTTGCCTTCTTTACCGCCTGCTGTACCTGCATGCTTACCTTCAGCAACTGGTGTACAAGGACACCCAGGTCTCGTTGCACATTCCCCTCTCTCAATTTATAGCCATTTAGATAATAATCTGCCTTCCTGTTTGTGCTACCAAAGTGGATAACCTCACATTTATCCACATTATACTGCATCTGCCATGCATTTGCCCACTCACTCAGCTTGTCCAAATCACACTGAAGCATCTCTGCATCCCCCTCACAGCTCACCCTCCCGCCCAGCTTTGTGTCATCTGCAAATTTGGAGATATTACATTTAATTCCCTTGTCTAAATCAGTAATATATATTGTGAATAACTGGGGTCCCAGCACTGCTCCCTGCGGTACCCCACTAACCAAAGTCTGCCATTCGGAAAAAGACCCATTTATTCCTACTCTTTGTCTCCTGTCTGCCAACCAGTTTCTATCCATTTGAATACACTACCCCCAATCCCTGCGCTTTAATTTTACATGCTAATCTCTTATGTGGGACTTTACCTAAAGCCTTCTGAAAGCCCAAATAAACCACATCCACTGGTTCCCCCTCATCAAATCTAACTACATCCTTGAAAAATTCCAGTAGATTGGTCAAGCATGATTTCCCTTTCATAAATCCATGCTGACTCTGTCCGATTCTGCCACTATTTTCCAGGTGCTCAGCTATTAAAGCTTTTAGAACGGACTCTAGAATTTTCCCCATTACCGATGTCAGGCTGACTGGTCTATAATTCCCTGTTTTCTCTCTGCCTCCCTTTTTAAATAGTAGGGTTACATTAGCTATCCTCCAATCTGTAGGAACTGTTCCAGTCTCTGAAGATGACCACCAATGCATCTACTATTTCTAGGGCCATTTCCTTAAGTGCCCTGGGTTCTTGCAGTGCACCTTATACATTGCTGCAACTGTGCGTTGGTGGTGCAGGGAGTGTATGTTTGTGGATGGGGTGTCCATCAAGCGGAGCTGCTTTGTCCTGGATGGTGTTGAGCTTCTTGAGTGTTGTGGGAACTGCACTCATCCAGGCATGTGGGGAGTATTCCATCACACTCCTGACTTGTGCCTTGTAGACGGTGGACAGGCTTTGGGGATTCAGGAGGCGAGTTACTCGCTGCTCCTTTTGCAAATCACTTTAAATCTGTGCCCCTCTCGTTCTTGATCCTTTTACGAGCGGGAACAGCTTCTCCCTATCTACTCTGTCCAGCCCCCCTCATGATTTTGAACATCTCCATCAAGTCTCCTCTCAGCTTCCATCTCTCCAAGGAGAACAGTCCCAACCTCTCCAATCTATCTTCGTACCTGAAGTTTCTCATCCCTGGAGCCATTCTTGTAAACCTCTTCTGTACTCTCTCCAATGTGTTCACATCCTTCCTATAATGTGGCACCCAGAACTGTACACAATACTCCAGCTGAGGTCTAACAAGTGTCTTATATAAATACAGCATAACCTCCCTGCTCTTGTATTCTATGCCCCTATTAATAAAGCCGAGGATACTATACACTTTATTAACTGCTCTCTCCACCTGTCCTGCCACCTTCAATGATCTAAGCATATATACTCCCAGGTCTTTCTGCTCCTGCACCCCCTTGAAAATTTCACCCTTTATTTTATATTGTCTGTTCATGTTCTCCCTGCCAAAATGCATCACCTCACACTTCTCCGTATTAAACTCCATCTGCCACCTATCTGTCCTCTCCACCAACTTGTCTATGTCCTATTGAAGTTCTACACCGTCCTCCTCGCAGTTCACAACACTCCCAAACTTCATCAAGAGCAAGGGTCCCAATACCAACCCCTGGGAGACTCCATTTATAAACCTCCCTTCAGCCCGAAAAATATCCATTGACCATTACTCTCTGCTTCCTATTTTTAAGCCAATTTTGTATCCACGTTGCTGCTGTCCCTTTTATTCCGTGAGTAATAACTTCTCACCCCCAGTCTAGCTACTGTTTTATAAAGTTCACCATGACCTTCAGTCTAGGACTTGGCGAATAAAAGGAAGTTCCTCTTTCTCAGTCCCACTTTGCTCTCTGTTTCTGTCTCTCCCTCGTTCCCTCTTAACCTTTCTCTCTCTCTCTCTGCCTCCTTGGCTCTCAGCCTTATGGTACAGCCACAAGTCAGTCAAGCCGTCCATGTGACGAGCGGCCCTCCTATGACAATTGGACGATGCTTTACTGTTGACCAAACAACCTTCCCCACCCCCCCACCGCCCACCACCAGCATTTTCAATATTTTTATATCTGGTAAAGAGAAACATTGGAAGAAAATGATCCGATGGTTTTACTCCGAGCTTGCACACAGCAGTGTCCCGGAGATTGATCTTCAGTTCCTGGAGACTCCTGGCCTATCCTGTAGGTTTGGCAACATCTCTCTCTCTCTCAGACTCTCTCTCTCCCTCTCTATCTCTCTCACTCTCTCTCTCTCAATGTCTCTCAAAATCTCTCTTCTGTTCTCTCTCTTCCTGTCTCTCTAACTCTGCCATCTCTCTTTTCTTCCTCTCCTTTGCCCTCTTTCAAGGTCTCTCTCTCTCTCTTTCTCTCTCTTTCCCTCTCTCCATCTCTCTTCTGGTCTCTCGCTTTAACTCTGCTATCTCTCTTTATTTCTCTCTGTTGCTCTCTCTCAATGTCTCTCTCTCTCTCCAACTCTCTTCTGGTCTCTCACTTTAGCTCTGCTATCTCCCTTTCTTTCTCTCCGTCCCTCTCTCTCAATGGCTCTCTCTCTCTCCATCTCTCTTCTGGTCTCTCACTTTAACTCTGCTATCTCCCTTTCTTTCTCTCCATTGCTCTCTCTCAATACCTCTCTCTCTCTCTCTCTCTCTCAGTCTACAACCCTTTCAGGCAGTGAGTTCCGGACCCCCACTAAACCCCTCAGTTGAAAGAATTCCATCTCAACTCTCCTCTAATAATGCTTCCCCTGATTACCTTTAACCTCTGCTGTCTGGCTATTGACCTCTCTCTGTTAAGGATGTGGCGAGGGGGGGTGGGGAGTTGGGGGGGGGCGAAGCTCCTTCCTACCCATGCTATCTAGGGCCCTCATAATTACACCCACTTGAAATAAATCTCCCCTCGGCCTCCCCTCTTCCAAAGGAAACAACCCCAGTTTACCGAATCAGAGAACCACAGGATTTTAAAGGCACAGAAGGAGGCCATTCGGCCCATCATGTCTGCACCGACTCTCCAATTGAGCATCATGACCTAGTGCCATTGCCCTGCCTTTTCCCTGTACCCCTGCACATTGTTTCTATTCGAATAGCCGTCCAATGCCCTCTTGAATGCCTCGATTGAACCTGCCTTCACCACACTTCCAGGCCGTGCATTCCAGACCCCAACCACTCGCTGTGTGATAAAGATTTTTTCCCATTTGCTCCTTTTGCAAATCACTTTAAAGCTGTGCCCCTCTTGTTCTTGATCCTTTTACGAGCGTGAACAGCTTCTCCCTATCTACTCTGTCCAGCCCCCTCATGATTTTGAACATCTCTTATCAAATCTCCTCTCAGCCTCCATCTCTCCAAGGAGAACAGTCCCAACTTCTCCAATCTACCCTCATAGCTGAAGTTTCTCATCTCTGGAACCATTCTTGTAAACCTCTTCTGTACTCTCTCCAATGTGTTCACATCCTTCCTATAATGTGGCACCCAGAACTGTACACAATACTCCAGCTGAGGTCTAATGAGTGTCTTATATAAATTCAGCATAACCTCCCTGCTCTTGTACTCTGTGCCCCTATTAATAGAGACCAGGATACTATCTGCTTTATTAAATGCCCTCTCCACCTGTCCTGCCAACTTCAATGATCTATGCACATATACACCCAGGTCTTTCTGCTCCTGCACCCCCTTGAAAATTTCACCCCTTATTGTATATTGTCTGTTCATGTTCTGCCTGCCAAAATGCATCACCTCTCACTTCTCCGCATTAAACTCCATCTGCCACCTATCTGCCCTCTCCACCAACTTGTCTATGTCCTATTGAATTTCTAAACCGTCCTCCTCGCAGTTCACAACACTCCCAAACTTCATCAAGAGGAAGGGTCCCAATACCAAACCCTGGGAGACTCCATTTATAAACGTCCATCCAGCCCGAAAAATATCCATTCACCATTACTCTCTGCTTCCTATTTTAAAGCCAATTTTGTATCCACGTTGCTGCTGTCCCTTTTATTCCGTGAGTAATAACTTCTCCCCCCCAGTCTAGCTTCTGTTTTATAAAGTTCACCATGACCTTCAGTCTAGGACTTGGCGAATAAAAGGAAGTTCCTCTTTCTCAGTCCCACTTTTCTCACTGTTTCTGTCTCTCCCTCGTTCCCTCTTAACCTTCCTCTCTCTCTCTCTGCCTCCTTGGCTCTCAGCCTTAGGGTACAGCCACAAGTCAGTCAAGCCGTCCATGTGACGAGCGGCCCTCCTATGACAATTGGACGACGCTTTACTGTTGACCAAACAACCTTCCCCCCCACCCCGCCCACCCCACCACCAGCATTTTCAATATTTTTATATCTGGTAAAGAGAAACATTGGAAGAAAATGATCCGATGGTTTTACTCCGAGCTTGCACACAGCAGTGTCCCGGAGATTGATCTTCAGTTCCTGGAGACTCCTGGCCTATCCTGTAGGTTTGGCAACCTCTCTCTATCTCTCAGACTCTCTCCCTCCCTCTCTATCTCTCTCCCTCTCTCTCTCTCTCTCAATGTCTCTCAAAATCTCTCTTCTGTTCTCTCTCTTCCTGTCTCTCTAACTCTGCCATATCCCTTTCTTCCTCTCCTTTGCCCTCTTTCAATGTCTCTCTCTCTCTCTTTCTCTCTCAGTCCCTCTCTCCATCTCTCTTCTGGTCTCTCACTTTAACTCTGCTATCTCTCTTTATTTCTCTCTGTTGCTCTCTCTCAATGTCTCTCTCTCTCTCCAACTCTCTTCTGGTCTCTCACTTTAGCTCTGCTATCTCCCTTTCTTTCTCTCCGTCCCTCTCTCTCAATGTCTCTCTCTCTCTCCATCTCTCTTCTGGTCTCTCACTTTAACTCTGCTATCTCCCTTTCTTTCTCTCCATTGCTCTCTCTCAATACCTCTCTCTCTCTCTCTCTCTCTCAGTCTACCACCCTTTCAGGCAGTGAGTTCCGGACCCCCACTAGCCCCCTCAGCTGAAAGAATTCCATCTCAACTCCCCTCTAATAATGCTTCTCCCGATTACCTTTAACCTCTGCTGTCTGGCTATTGACCTCTCTCTGTTAAGGATGTGGCGAGGGGGGGTGGGAGTTGGGGTGGGGGGGCGAAGCTCCTTCCTACCCATGCTATCTAGGGCCCTCATAATTACACCAACCTGAAATAAATCTCCCCTCGGCCTCCCCTCTTCCAAAGGAAACAACCCCAGTTTACCGAATCAGAGAACCACAGGATTTTAAAGGCACAGAAGGAGGCCATTCGGCCCATCATGTCTGCACCGACTCTCCAAATGAGCATCATGACCTAGTGCCATTGCCCTGCCTTTTCCCTGTACCCCTGCACATTGTTTCTATTCGAATAGCCGTCCAATGCCCTCTTGAATGCCTCGATTGAACCTGCCTTCACCACACTTCCAGGCCGTGCATTCCAGACCCCAACCACTCCCTGTGTGATAAAGATTTTTTCCCATTTGCTCCTTTTGCAAATCACTTTAAAGCTGTGCCCCTCTTGTTCTTGATCCTTTTACGAGCGGGAACAGCTTCTCCCTATCTACTCTGTCCAGCCCCCTCATGATTTTGAACATCTCTTATCAAATCTCCTCTCAGCCTCCATCTCTCCAAGGAGAACAGTCCCAACCTCTCCAATCTATCCTCATAGCTGAAGTTTCTCATCTCTGGAACCATTCTTGTAAACCTCTTCTGTACTCTCTCCAATGTGTTCACATCCTTCCTATAATGTGGCACCCAGAACTGTACACAGTACTCCAGCTGAGTTCTAGTGAGTGTCTTATATAAATTCAGCATAACCTCCCTGCTCTTGTACTCTGTGCCCCTATTAATAAAGCCCAGGATACTATCTGCTTTATTAAATGCCCTCTCCACCTGTCCTGCCACCTTCAATGATCTATGCACATATACACCCAGGTCTTTCTGCTCCTGCACCCCCTTGAAAATTTCACCCCTTATTGTATATTGTCTGTTCATGTTCTGCCTGCCAAAATGCATCACCTCACACTTCTCCGCATTAAACTCCATCTGCCACCTATCTGCCCTCTCCACCAACTTGTCTATGTCCTATTGAAGTTCTAAACCGTCCTCCACGCAGTTCACAACACTCCCAAACTTCATCAAGAGCAAGGGTCCCAATACCAACCCCTGGGAGACTCCATTTATAAACCTCCCTCCAGCCCGAAAAATATCCATTGACCATTACTCTCTGCTTCCTATTTTTAAGCCAATTTTGTATCCACGTTGCTGCTGTCCCTTTTATTCCGTGAGTAATAACTTCTCCCCCCCAGTCTAGCTACTGCTTTATAACGTTCACCATGACCTTCAGTCTAGGACTTGGCGAATAAAAGGAAGTTCCTCTTTCTCAGTCCCACTTTGCTCTCTGTTTCTGTCTCTCCCTCGTTCCCTCTTAACCTTCCTCTCTCTCTCTCTGCCTCCTTGGCTCTCAGCCTTAGGGAACAGCCACAAGTCAGTCAAGCCGTCCATGTGACGAGCGGCCCTCCTATGACAATTGGACGATGCTTTACTGTTGACCAAACAACCTTCCCCCCCACCCCGCCCACCACCCACCACCAGCATTTTCAATATTTTTATATCTGGTAAAGAGAAACATTGGAAGAAAATGATCCGATGGTTTTACTCCGAGCTTGCACACAGCAGTGTCCCGGAGATTGATCTTCAGTTCCTGGAGACTCCTGGCCTATCCTGTAGGTTTGGCAACCTCTCTCTCTCTCTCAGACTCTCTCTCTCTCTCTCTATCTCTCTCCCTCTCTCTCTCTCTCTCAATGTCTCTCAAAATCTCTCTTCTGTTCTCTCTCTTCCTGTCTCTCTAACTCTGCCATATCTCTTTCTTCCTCTCCTTTGCCCTCTTTCAATGTCTCTCTCTCTCTCTTTCTCTCTCTGTCCCTCTCTCCATCTCTCTTCTGGTCTCTCACTTTAACTCTGCTATCTCTCTTTATTTCTCTCTGTTGCTCTCTCTCAATGTCTCTCTCTCTCTCCAACTCTCTTCTGGTCTCTCACTTTAGCTCTGCTATCTCCCTTTCTTTCTCTCCGTCCCTCTCTCTCAATGTCTCTCTCTCTCTCCATCTCTCTTCTGGTCTCTCACTTTAAGTCTGCTATCTCTCTTTATTTCTCTCTGTTGCTCTCTCTCAATGTCTCTCTCTCTCTCCAACTCTCTTCTGGTCTCTCACTTTAGCTCTGCTATCTCCCTTTCTTTCTCTCCGTCCCTCTCTCTCAATGTCTCTCTCTCTCTCCAACTCTCTTCTGGTCTCTCACTTTAACTCTGCTATCTCCCTTTCTTTCTCTCCATTGCTCTCTCTCAATACCTCTCTCTCTCTCTCTCTCTCTCAGTCTACCACCCTTTCAGGCAGTGAGTTCCGGACCCCCACTACCCCCCTCAGTTGAAAGAATTCCATCTCAACTCCCCTCTAATAATGCTTCTCCCGATTACCTTTAACCTCTGCTGTCTGGCTATTGACCTCTCTCTGTTAAGGATGTGGCGAGGGTGGGTGGGGAGTTGGGGGGGGGGCGAAGCTACTTCCTACCCATGCTATCTAGGGCCCTCATAATTACAGACACCTGAAATAAATCTCCCCTCGGCCTCCCCTCTTCCAAAGGAAACAACCCCAGTTTACCGAATCAGAGAACCACAGGATTTTAAAGGCACAGAAGGAGGCCATTCGGCCCATCATGTCTGCACCGACTCTCCAAATGAGCATCATGACCTAGTGCCATTGCCCTGCCTTTTCCCTGTACCCCTGCACATTGTTTCTATTCGAATAGCCGTCCAATGCCCTCTTGAATGCCTCGATTGAACCTGCCTCCACCACACTTCCAGGCCGTGCATTCCAGACCCCAAACACTCACTGTGTGATAAAGATTTTTTCCCATTTGCTCCTTTTGCAAATCACTTTAAAGCTGTGCCCCTCTTGTTCTTGATCCTTTTACGAGCGGGAACAACTTCTCCCTATCTACTCTGTCCAGCCCCCCTCATGATTTTGTACATCTCTTATCAAATCTCCTCTCAGCCTCCATCTCTCCAAGGAGAACAGTCCCAATCTCTCCAATCTATCCTCATAGCTGAAGTTTCTCATCCCTGGAACCATTCTTGTAAACCTCTTCTGTACTCTCTCCAATGTGTTCACATCCTTCCTATAATGTGGCACCCAGAACCGTACACAATACTCCAGCTGAGGTCTAACAAGTGTCTTATATAAATACAGCATAACCTCCCTGCTCTTGTACTCTATGCCCCTATTAATAAAGCCCAGGATACTATACACTTTATTAACTGCTCTCTCCACCTGTCCTGCCACCTTCAATGATCTAAGCACATATACTCCCAGGTCTTTCTACACCTGCACCCCCTTCAAAATTTCACCCCTTATTTTATATTGTCTGTCCATCTTATTCCTGCCAAAATGCATCACCTCACACTTCTTCGCATTGAACTCCATCTGCCACCTATCTGCCCTCTCCACCAACTTGTCTATGTCCTATTGAAGTTCTAAACCGTCCTCCTCGCAGTTCACAACACTCCCAAACTTCATCAAGAGCAAGGGTCCCAATACCAACCCCTGGGAAACTCCATTTATAAACCTCCCTCCAGCCCGAAAAATATCCATTGACCATTACTCTCTGCTTTTTAATATTAAGCCAATTTTGTATCCACGTTGCTGATGGTCTCTCACTTTAACTCTGTTATCTCTCTTTATTTCTCTCCATCACTCTCTCTCAATGTCTCTCTCTCTCTCTCCCTCTCTCCAACTCTCTTCTGGTCTCTCACTTTAACTCTGTTGTCTCTCTATCTTTCTCTCCGTCCCTCTCTCTCAATGTCTTTCTCTCTCCATCTCTCTTCTGGTCTCTCACTTTAACTCTGCTATCCCCCTTTCTTTCTCTCCGTCCGTCTCTCTCAATGTCTCTCTCTCTCTCCATCTCTCTTCTGGTCTCTCTCTTCCTGTCTCTCTAACTCTGCCATATCTCTTTCTTCCTCTCCTTTGCCCTCTTTCAATGTCTCTCTCTCTCTCTTTCTCTCTCAGTCCCTCTCTCCATCTCTCTTCTGGTCTCTCACTTTAACTCTGCTATCTCTCTTTATTTCTCTCTGTTGCTCTCTCTCAATGTCTCTCTCTCTCTCCAACTCTCTTCTGGTCTCTCACTTTAGCTCTGCTATCTCCCTTTCTTTCTCTCCGTCCCTCTCTCTCAATGTCTCTATCTCTCTCCATCTCTCTTCTGGTCTCTCACTTTAACTCTGCTATCTCCCTTTCTTTCTCTCCATTGCTCTCTCTCAATACCTCTCTCTCTCTCTCTCTCTCTCAGTCTACCACCCTTTCAGGCAGTGAGTTCCGGACCCCCACTAGCCCCCTCAGCTGAAAGAATTCCATCTCAACTCCCCTCTAATAATGCTTCTCCCGATTACCTTTAACCTCTGCTGTCTGGCTATTGACCTCTCTCTGTTAAGGATGTGGCGAGGGTGGGTGGGGAGTTGGGGGGGGGCGAAGCTCCTTCCTACCCATGCTATCTAGGGCCCTCATAATTACACCAACCTGAAATAAATCTCCCCTCGGCCTCCCCTCTTCCAAAGGAAACAACCCCAGTTTACCGAATCAGAGAACCACAGGATTTTAAAGGCACAGATGGAGGCCATTCGGCCCATCATGTCTGCACCGACTCTCCAAATGAGCATCATGACCTAGTGCCATTGCCCTGCCTTTTCCCTGTACCCCTGCACATTGTTTCTATTCGAATAGCCGTCCAATGCCCTCTTGAATGCCTCGATTGAACCTGCCTCCACCACACTTCCAGGCCGTGCATTCCAGACCCCAAACACTCACTGTGTGATAAAGATTTTTTCCCATTTGCTCCTTTTGCAAATCACTTTAAAGCTGTGCCCCTCTTGTTCTTGATCCTTTTACGAGCGGGAACAGCTTCTCCCTATCTACTCTGTCCAGCCCCCTCATGATTTTGAACATCTCTTATCAAATCTCCTCTCAGCCTCCATCTCTCCAAGGAGAACAGTCCCAACTTCTCCAATCTATCCTCATAGCTGAAGTTTCTCATCTCTGGAACCATTCTTGTAAACCTCTTCTGTACTCTCTCCAATGTGTTCACATCCTTCCTATAATGTGGCACCCAGAACTCTACACAATACTCCAGCTGAGGTCTAATGAGTGTCTTATATAAATTCAGCATAACCTCCCTGCTCTTGTACTCTGTGCCCCTATTAATAAAGCCCAGGATACTATCTGCTTTATTAAATGCCCTCTCCACCTGTCCTGCCACCTTCTATGATCTATGCACATATACACCCAGGTCTTTCTGCTCCTGCACCCCCTTCAAAATTTCACCCTTTATTTTATATTGTCTGTCCATGTTATTCCTGCCAAAATGCATCACCTCACACTTCTCTGTATTGAACTACATCTGCCACCTATCTGCCCACCTCACCAACTTGTCTATGTCCTATTGAAGTTCTACACCGTCCTCCTCGCAATTCACAACACTCCCAAACTTCATCAAGAGCAAGGGTCCCAATACCCACCCCTGGGAGACTCCATTTATAAACATCCCTCCAGCCCGAAAAATATCCATTGACCATTACTCTCTGCTTCCTATTTTTAAGCCAATTTTGTGTCCACGTTGCTGCTGTCCCTTTTATTCCATGAGTAATAACTTCTCCCCCCCAGTCTAGCTACTGTTTTATAACGTTGACCATGACCTTCAGTCTAGGACTTGGCGAATAAAAGGAAGTTCCTCTTTCTCAGTCCCACTTTGGTCTCTGTTTCTGTCTCTCCCTCGTTCCCTCTTAACCTTTCTCTCTCCCTCTCTGCCTCCTTGGCTCTCAGCCTTAGGGTCCAGACACAAGTCAGTCAAGCCGTCCATGTGACGAGCTGCCCTCCTATGCCATTTGGACGATGCTTTACTGTTGACCAAACAAGATTTCCACCCCCCCCCACCCCCCACAACAACCAGCATTTTCAATATTTTTATATCTGGTAAAGAGAAACATTGGAAGAAAATGATCCGATGGTTTTACTCCGAGCTTGCACACAGCAGTGTCCCGGAGATTGATCTTCAGTTCCTGGAGACTCCTGGCCTATCCTGGAGAGTTGGCAACCCTTCTTAGCCTCTCTGTCTCTCTCTGCCTCTCTCTCTCCCTCTCTATCTCTCTCCCTCTCTATCTCTCTCTCAATGTCTCTCAAAATCTCTCTTCTGTTCTCTCTCTTCCAGTCTCTCTAACTCTGCCATGTCTTTTCTTCCTCTCCTTTGCCCTCTTTCAATGTCTCCCTCTCTCACTTTCTCTCTCTGTCCCTCTCTCCATCTCTCTTCTGGTCTCTCACTTTAACTCCGCTATCTCTCTTTATTTCACTCTGTTGCTCTCTCTCAATGTTTCTCTCTCTCTCTCTCTCGCTCTCCCTCTCTCCAAATCTCTTCTGGTCTCTCACTTTAACTCTGCTATCTGCCTTTCTCTCTCTCCATTGCTCTCTCTCAATGCCTCTCTCTCTCTCTCTCAGTCTACCACCCTTTCAGGCAGTGAGTTCCGAACCCCCACAACCCCCCTCAGTTGAAAGCATTCCATCTCAACTCCCCTCTAATAATGCTTCCCCTGATTACCTTTAACCTCTGCTGTCTGGCTATTGACCTCTCTCTGTTAAGAATGTGGCGAGGGGGGGTGGGAGTTGGGGTGGGGGGGGGCGAAGCTCCTTCCTACCCATGCTATCTAGGGCCCTCATAATTACACCAACCTGAAATAAATCTC
Source organism: Carcharodon carcharias (assembly GCF_017639515.1). Classification (NCBI taxonomy): domain Eukaryota; kingdom Metazoa; phylum Chordata; class Chondrichthyes; order Lamniformes; family Lamnidae; genus Carcharodon; species Carcharodon carcharias. The sequence continues at coordinate 3,098,513 of NW_024470665.1, read as the reverse complement.
CCCTCGGCCTCCCCTCTTCCAAAGGAAACAACCCCAGTTTACCGAATCAGAGAACCACAGGATTTTAAAGGCACAGAAGGAGGCCATTCGGCCCATCATGTCTGCACCGACTCTCCAAATGAGCATCATGACCTAGTGCCATTGCCCTGCCTTTTCCCTGTACCCCTGCACATTGTTTCTATTCGAATAGCCGTCCACTGCCCTCTTGAATGCCTCGATTGAACCTGCCTCCACCACACTTCCAGGCCGTGTATTCCAGACCCCAACCACTCGCTGTGTGATAAAGATTTTTTCCCATTTGCTCCTTTTGCAAATCACTTTAAAGCTGTGCCCCTCTTGTTCTTGATCCTTTTACGAGCGGGAACAACTTCTCCCTATCTACTCTGTCCAGCCCCCTCATGATTTTGAACATCTCTTATCAAATCTCCTCTCAGCCTCCATCTCTCCAAGGAGAACAGTCCCAAATTCTCCAATCTATCCTCATAGCTGAAGTTTCTCATCTCTGGAACCATTCTTGTAAACCTCTTCTGTACTCTCTCCAATGTGTTCACATCCTTCCTATAATGTGGCACCCAGAACTGTACACAATACTCCAGCTGAGGTCTAATGAGTGTCTTATATAAATTCAGCATAACCTCCCTGCTCTTGTACTCTGTGCCCCTATTAATAAAGCCCAGGATACTATCTGCTTTATTAAATGCCCTCTCCACCTGTCCTGCCACCTTCAATGATCTAAGCACATATACACCCAGGTCTTTCTGCTCCTGCATCCCCTTCAAAATTTCACCCTTTATTTTATATTGTCTGTCCATGTTATTCCTGCCAAAATGCATCACCTCACACTTCTCTGCATTGAACTACATCTGACACCTATCTGCCCACCTCACCAACTTGTCTATGTCCTATTGAAGTTCTACACCGTCCTCCTCGCAATTCACAACACTCCCAAACTTCATCAAGAGCAAGGGTCCCAATACCAACCCCTGGGAGACTCCATTTATAAACCTCCCTCCAGCCCGAAAAATATCCATTGACCATTACTCTCTGCTTCCTCTTTTTAAGCCAATTTTGTGTCCACGTTGCTGCTGTCCCTTTTATTCCGTGAGTAATAACTTCTCCCCCCCAGTCTAGCTACTGTTTTATAACGTTCACCATAACCTTCAGTCTAGGACTTGGCGAATAAAAGGAAGTTCCTCTTTCTCAGTCCCACTTTGCTCTCGGTTTCTGTCTCTCCCTCGTTCCCTCTTAACCCTTCTCTCTCTCTCTCTGCCTCCTTGGCTCTCAGCCTTAGGGTACAGCCACAAGTCAGTCAAGCCGTCCATGTGACGAGCGGCCCTCCTATGCCAATTGGACGATGCTTTACTGTTGACCAAACAAGATTTCCACCCCCCCCCCCCCCCACAACAACCAGCATTTTCAATATTTTTATATCTGGTAAAGAGAAACATTGGAAGAAAATGATCCGATGGTTTTACTCCGAGCTTGCACACAGCAGTGTCCCGGAGATTGATCTTCAGTTCCTGGAGACTCCTGGCCTATCTTGAAGAGTTGGCAACCCTTCTTAGCCTCTCTCTCTCTCTCTGCCTCTCTCTCTCCCTCTCTATCTCTCTCCCTCTCTCTCTCTCTCTCAATGTCTCTCAAAATCTCTCTTCTGTTCTCTCTCTTCCAGTCTCTCTAACTCTGCCATGTCTTTTCTTCCTCTCCTTTGCCCTCTTTCAATGTCTCCCTCTCTCTCTTTCTCTCTCTGTCCCTCTCTCCATCTCTCTTCTGGTCTCTCACTTTAACTCTGCTATCTCTCTTTATTTCACTCTGTTGCTCTCTCTCAATGTTTCTCTCTCTCTCTCTCTCGCTCTCCCTCTCTCCAAATCTCTTCTGGTCTCTCACTTTAACTCTGCTATCTGCCTTTCTCTCTCTCCATTGCTCTCTCTCAATGCCTCTCTCTCTCTCTCTCAGTCTACCACCCTTTCAGGCAGTGAGTTCCGAACCCCCACTACCCCCCTCAATTGAAAGAGTTCCATCTCAACTCCCCTCTAATAATGCTTCTCCCGATTACCTTTAACCTCTGCTGTCTGGCTATTGACCTCTCTCTGTTAAGAATGTGGCGAGGGGGGGTGGGAGTTGGGGTTGGGGGGCGAAGCTCCTTCCTACCCATGCTATCTAGGGCCCTCATAATTACAGACACCTGAAATAAATCTCCCCTCGGCCTCCCCTCTTCCAAAGGAAACAACCCCAGTTTACCGAATCAGAGAACCACAGGATTTTAACTGCACAGAAGAAGGCCATTCGGCCCATCATGTCTGCACTGGCTCTCCAAATGAGCATTATGACCGAGTGCCATTGCCCTGCCTTTTCCCTGTACCCCTGCACATTGTTTCTATTCGAATAGCCGTCCACTGCCCCCTCTAATGCCTCGATTGAACCTGCCTCCACCACAATTCCAGACCCCAACCACTCGCTGTGTGAAAATGATTTTTTCTCATTTGCTCCTTTTGCAAATCACTTTAAATCTGTGCCCCTCTCGTTCTTGATCCTTTTACGAGCGGAAACAGCTTCTCCCTATCTACTCTGTCCAGCCCCCCTCATGATTTTGTACATCTCTTATCAAATCTCCTCTCAGCCTCCATCTCTCCAAGGAGAACAGTCCCAATCTCTCCAATCTATCCTCATAGCTGAAGTTTCTCATCCCTGGAACCATTCTTGTAAACCTCTTCTGTACTCTCTCCAATGTGTTCACATCCTTCCTATAATGTGGCACCCAGAACTGTACACAATACTCCAGCTGAGGTCTAACAATTGTCTTATATAAATACAGCATAACCTCCCTGCTCTTGTACTCTATGCCCCTATTAATAAAGCCCAGGATACTATACACTTTATTAACTGCTCTCTCCACCTGTCCTGCCACCTTCAATGATCTAAGCACATATACTCCCAGGTCTTTCTACACCTGCACCCCCTTCAAAATTTCACCCCTTATTTTATATTGTCTGTCCATCTTATTCCTGCCAAAATGCATCACCTCACACTTCTTCGCATTGAACTCCATCTGCCACCTATCTGCCCTCTCCACCAACTTGTCTATGTCCTATTGAAGTTCTAAACCGTCCTCCTCGCAGTTCACAACACTCCCAAACTTCATCAAGAGCAAGGGTCCCAATACCAACCCCTGGGAAACTCCATTTATAAACCTCCCTCCAGCCCGAAAAATATCCATTGACCATTACTCTCTGCTTTTTAATATTAAGCCAATATTGTATCCACGTTGCTGCTGTCCCTTTTATTCCGTGAGTAATAACTTCTCCCCCCAAGTCTAGCTACTGTTTTATAACGTTCACCATGACCTTCAGTCTAGGACTTGGCGAATAAAAGGAAGTTCCTCTTTCTCAGTCCCACTTTGCTCTCTGTTTCTGTCTCTCCCTCGTTCCCTCTTAACCTTTCTCTCTCTCTCTCTGCCTCCTTGGTTCTCAGCCTTAGGGTACAGCCACAAGTCAGTCAGTCCGTCCATGTGTCGAGCAGCCCTCCTATGCCAATTGGACGATGCTTTACTGTCGACCAAACAACCTTCCCCCCCACCACGCCCACCCCACCACCAGCATTTTCAATATTTTTATATCTGGTAAAGAGAAACATTGGAAGAAAATGATCCGATGGTTTTACTCCGAGCTTGCAAACAGCAGTGTCCCGGAGATTGATCTTCAGTTCCTGGAGACTCCTGGCCTATCCTGGAGGGTTGGCAACCCTACTTAGCCTCTCTCTCTCTCTCCCCCTCTCTCTCTCTCTGCCTCTCTCTCTCCCTCTCTATCTCTCTCCCTCTCTGTCTCTCTCTCAATGTCTCTCAAAATCTCTCTTCTGTTCTCTCTCTTCCAGTCTCTCTAACTCTGCCATGTCTTTTCTTCCTCTCCTTTGCCCTCTTTCAATGTCTCCCTCTCTCTCTTTCTCTCTCTGTCCCTCTCTCCATCTCTCTTCTGGTCTCTCACTTTAACACTGCTATCTCTCTTTATTTCACTCTGTTGCTCTCTCTCAATGTTTCTCTCTCTCTCTCTCTCGCTCTCCCTATCTCCAAATCTCTTCTGGTCTCTCACTTTAACTCTGCTATCTGCCTTTCTCTCTCTCCATTGCTCTCTCTCAATGCCTCTCTCTCTCTCTCTCAGTCTACCACCCTTTCAGGCAGTGAGTTCCGAACCCCCACTACCCCCCTCAATTGAAAGAGTTCCATCTCAACTCCCCTCTAATAATGCTTCTCCCGATTACCTTTAACCTCTGCTGTCTGGCTATTGACCTCTCTCTGTTAAGAATGTGGCGAGGGGGGGTGGGAGTTGGGGTTGGGGGGCGAAGCTCCTTCCTACCCATGCTATCTAGGGCCCTCATAATTACAGACACCTGAAATAAATCTCCCCTCGGCCTCCCCTCTTCCAAAGGAAACAACCCCAGTTTACCGAATCAGAGAACCACAGGATTTTAAAGGCACAGAAGGAGGCCATTCGGCCCATCATATCTGCTCCGACTCTCCAAATGAGCATCATGACCTAGTGCCATTGCCCTGCCTTTTCCCTGTACCCCTGCACATTGTTTCTATTCGAATAGCCGTCCACTGCCCTCTTGAATGCCTCGATTGAACCTGCCTCCACCACACTTCCAGGCCGTGCATTCCAGACCCCAACCACTCGCTGTGTGAAAAAGATTTTTTCTCATTTGCTCCTTTTGCAAATCACTTTAAAGCTGTGCCCCTCTCGTTTTCGATCCTTTTACGAGCGGGAACATCTTCTCCCTATCTACTCTGTCCAGCCCCCTCATGATTTTGAACATCTCTTATCAAATCTCCTCTCAGCCTCCAACTCTCCAAGGAGAACAGTCCCAACTTCTCCAATCTATCCTCATAGCTGAAGTTTCTCATCCCTGGATTCATTCTTGTAAACCTCTTCTGTACTCTCTCCAATGTGTTCACATCCTTCCTATAATGTGGCACCCAGAACTGTACACAATACTCCAGCTGATGTCTAACAAGTGTCTTATATAAATACAGCATAACCTCCCTGCTCTTGTACTCTACGCCCCTATTAATAAAGCCCAGGATACTACCTGCTTTATAAAATGCTCTCTCCACCTGTCCTGCCACCTTCAATGATCTAAGCACATATACACCCAGGTCTTTCTGCTCCTGCACCCCCTTCAAAATTTCACCCTTTATTTTATATTGTCTGTCCATGTTATTCCTGCCAAAATGCATCACCTCACACTTCTCCGCATTGAACTCCATCTGCCACCTATCTGCCCTCTCCACCAACTTGTCTATGTCCTATTGAAGTTCTAAACCGTCCTCCTCGCAGTTCACAACACTCCCAAACTTCATCAAGAGCAAGGGTCCCAATACCAGCCCCTGGGAGACTCCATTTATAAACCTCCCTCCAGCCCGAAAAATATCCATTGACCATTACTCTCTGCTTCCTATTTTTAAGCCAATTTTGTATCCACGTTGCTGCTGTCCCTTTTATTCCGTTAGTAATAACTTCTCCTCCCCAGTCTAGCTACTGTTTTATAACATTCACCATGACCTTCAGTCTAGGACTTGGCGAATAAAAGGAAGTTCCTCTTTCTCAGTCCCACTTTGCTCTCTGTTTCTGTCTCTCCCTCGTTCCCTCTTAACCTTTCTCTCTCTCTCTCTGCCTCCTTGGCTCTCAGCCTTAGGGTACAGCCACAAGTCAGTCAAGCCGTCCATGTGACCAGCTGCCCTCCTATGCCAATTGGACGATGCTTTACTGTTGACCAAACAACCTTTCCCCCCCCCCCAGCTCCCCCACCACCAGCATTTTCAATATTTTTATATCTGGTAAAGAGAAACATTGGAAGAAAATGATCCGATGGTTTTACTCCGAGCTTGCACACAGCAGTGTCCCGGAGATTGATCTTCAGTTCCTGGAGACTCCTGGCCTATCCTGGAGGGTTGGCAACCTCTCTCTCTCTCTCTCTGCCTCTCTCTCTCCCTCTCTCTCTCTCTGCCTCTCTCTCTCCCTCTCTATCTCTCTCTCTCTCTCTCTCTCTCTCAATGTCTCTCAAAATCTCTCTTCTGTTCTCTCTCTTCCTGTCTCTCTAACTCTGCCATATCTCTTTCTTCCTCTCCTTTGCCCTCTTTCAAGGTCTCTCTCTCTCTCTTTCTCTCTCTGTCCCTCTCTCCATCTCTCTTCTGATCTCTCACTTTAACTCTGCTATCTCTCTATCTTTCTCTCCGTCGCTCTCTCTCAATGTCTCTCTCTCTCTCTCTTCATCTCTCTTCTGGTCTCTCACTTTAACTCTGCTATGCCCCTTTCTTTCTCTCCGTTGCTCTCTTTCAATGTCTCTCTCTCTCTCTCTCTCTCTCCCTCTCTCCATCCTTCTTCTGGTCTCTCACTTTAACCCTGCTATTTCTCTTTCTTTCTCTCTATTGCTCTCTCTCAATGCCTTTCTCTCTCTGTCCCTCCCTCCATCCCTCTTCTGATCTCTCACTTTAACTCTGACATCCCCCTTTCTTTCCCTCCGTTGCTCCCTCACAAGTTCTCTCTCTCCACGTCCCTGTCTCCACCTCTCTTCGGATCTCTCTCTCTCTCTCGCCCCCCTCTTTAACTCTGCTGTCTCTCTGTCTTTCCCTCCGCCGTCCTCTCTTGCCCTCTCTCCGGGTCCACCTTGTCTTGCCCTCTCTCCGGGTCCCTCCGCTGCGCCCTCAGTCACTTGGGCGGAGTTACCTGGGTGGTGGGGGTTGGGGGCGGGGGGTGGGGGGAGAAGGTGGGTGTTGGGGGTGGAATTGGGGTGCTCTGTGCCTCCTGAAGCGAGGACGTTACCCCATCGTTCGCAGCCCCCGAAACTCCGATGGAGGCTTGAACAACAGGGGAGGAAACAACGATTTCCTGTCCTACTACTTTTAAAGACTGCAACAGGAAATTTCACTGGTCAGCGCCTGTAAGACTGTTGGAGCGTGTGTCGGGTTGACACGGTGACAGGAACTTCCCTGTTCGAAAGGTTCCCACAGAGCAGAGTAAAAACCCAGCCATGTCGAGCACAATGTTCCCTATTCCAAGACCCACCTCGGCTGTCCTGTCCCATTGAAGACACCGTCTCCGCCGATCTGACTCTTGTGGACACACTGATCTCTCAGGAGAGGAAGAACCCCATCTCCGCCGCTCCCCTGATGCTGTAACAAACCCACCGCCGGTGGGGTGGGGGGGCTGGTGGTTGCTGTGATTCAGGGTTCTGGCTCCTGTCCTCATGCAGACGGCTGACGTCTAGACAGAGAGAGAGAGAGAGAGAGAGAGAGAGAGAGAGGTGGGTAGCAAAACAGCTGCGGTCCCTCATCTCCCCCCACCCCACCTCCCCCCCCCAAACCCACCGAGGGCCTACGTAACCCAAACTCGCCCCAAACTCCTCCTGCCCCTGTGTCCTAACTCACGCTTAGTCCTGGTGGCGCGTCACCAACCCCCACCCTCACTCGCGGACCGATATCAGACCCACCCCCCCCCCCCCCCACCCCCAATATCGGCAAAGCCTCCATTTCAAAATTCTCCCCCTTATTTCCAAACCCCACCTCTCCCCCTCCCTATCTCTGTAACCTCCTCCAGCCCCTACAACCCTCCCTATCTCTGTAACCTCCTCCAGCCCCTACAACCCTCCCTATCTCTGTAACCCCCTCCAGCCCTCTACACCCCTCCCTATCTCTGTCACCCCCTCCAGCCCCTACACCCCTCCCTATCTCTGTAACCTCCTCCAGCCTCTACAACCCTCCCTATCTCTGTAACCTCCTCCAGCCCCTACAACACTCCCTATCTCTGTAACCTCCTCCAGACCCTACAACCCTCCCTATCTCTATAACCTCCTCCAGCCTCTACAACCCTCCCTATCTCTGTAACCTCCTCCAGCCTCTACAACACTCCCTATCTCTGTAACCTCCTCCAGCCCCTACAACCCTCTGAGATCTCTGCGCTCCTCCAATTCCGGCCTCTTGACCATCCCCCGATTCCCATCGCCCCCCCATTGGCGGCCGTGCCTTCAGCTGTCTGGGGGCCCTAAGCTCTGGAATCGCTTCCCTGAACCTTTCTCCCCCGTCTCTCTCTCCCTGTCTCCCTCTCTCTCGCTCTCTCTCCCTGTCTCCCTCTCTCTCGCTCTCTCTCTCTCTCTCTGTCTTCCTCTCTCTCTCTCTCTCTCTCTCCCTCTGTCTCTCTCTCTCCCTCTCCCTGTCTCTCTCTCTCTCTGTCTCTGTCTCTGTCTCTCTCTCTGTCTCTCTCTCTCACTCTGTCTCTGTCTCTCTCTCTGTCTCCCTCTCTCTCTCTCGCTCTCTCTGTCTCTCTCTCTCTCTCTGTCTCCCTCTCTCTCTCTCGCTCTCTCTGTCTCTCTCTCTCTCTCTGTCTCTCTCTCTCTCTGTCTCTTCTCCTTAATAACTGACTCTGTTGACTGAGCATTTGGCAATCGCTCCGTAGTATCTCCTTATGTGGCTCCTGTGAAGAATCGTGGCTGATTTTATTATGTTCAAGGTGCTATTTCAATGTAAGGTGTTGTTGCTGGTATACCCAGACCTCCTGCTCCAATCAATCTCCTCCCCTCCCTCCTTCTCACTTCCCTGCCTTTTCACCTCCTTCCCCTCTCTCCCTCCTACCCTCTCCTTTCCTCCCTCCACTGCCTCTCTCTCGATTTTCCCTTCTCCCGCCCCCCCCTCCTCTTGCATTCCCGTTTCTCTCGCTCTCGTACTGCTTCCTTTCCATACTCTTTATTTCCACCCCCCACCTCCTCTCCCTCTTTCCCACCTCCCTCACTCTCGTTCCCCCTCCCTGCTTCTTGCTCTTCTCCCTCCTTCTCTCTCTCTCTCTCTCTCTCTCTCTCTTCTTCCGTCTCTCCGCTTCTTACTCTCCATGTCCCCCCTCCCTCCCTCCTCTTTCTGTCTTTCCTGCCTCTTTCACCACTCTTCCCCCTCTCCACTTCAAACTTGAATGACAGTATCTTTACAGTGCAGAAGGAACCCATTCAGCCCCCTTGAGCCTGTTACACAGGAACAGGAGGAGGCCCATTCAGCCCCCTCGAGCCTGTTACACAGGAACAGGAGGAGGCCCATTCAGCCCCCTCGAGCCTGTTACACAGGAACAGGAGGAGGCCCATTCAGCCCCCTCGAGCCTGTTACACAGGAACAGGAGGAGGCCCATTCAGCCCCCTCGAGCCTGTTACACAGGAACAGGAGGAGGCCCATTCAGCCCCCTCGAGCCTGTTACACAGGAACAGGAGGAGGCCCATTCAGCCCCCTCGAGCCTGTTACACAGGAACAGGAGGAGGCCCATTCAGCCCCCTCGAGCCTGGTACACAGGAACAGGAGGAGGTCCATTCAGCCGCTCGAGCCTGTTACACAGGAACAGGAGGAGGCCCATTCAGCCCCCTCGAGCCTGCACTGGCTCTCTGACAGAGCATTCCACCTAGTCCCGCTCCCCTGCCTTATCCCCATAATCTTGCCCGTTCTCTCTTTTCAGGGAGCAAACCAATTCCCAATCGAACCTGCCTCCTCCAGCCTCTCAGGAAGTTTGTTCCAAACTGCAACCAGCCTCTGGGTGTAAAAATGTTTCCTCACATCACATTTACCCCTTTTGCCAATTATTTTCAATCCGTGCCCTCTAGTTCTTGATGCCCTCTCGAGTGGGAACAGTTTCTCACCATTTACCCTGCCCATACCCCTCAGGATCTCCAATACCCTCTATCAAATCTCCACTCAGCCTCTTCTCCAAGGAAAACAGTCCCAACCTCTACAAGGTCTCTTCTCCCTCCCCTTCCTCTCTCTCTCTCTCTCTCCTGCCTCTCTCACTTTCCTTCCCTCTCTCTGCTCCTTACTCAACATTTCCCCTCTCCCTCGATCCTCTTTCTCTCTCTACCCCCTTTCCCCTCTCGGTTTCTTAATCCCAAGTTCTCTTCTCCCTCTCTATCTCTCTCTCTCTCTCTTTCGCTCTTTCCCATCTCTCTCTCTCACCCTCCTCCCCCTTCTCTGCTCCATTTCCCCATCCCCTCCCATTCTCCTGCCTCTCTCACTCTCCTTCCCTCTCCCTGATTCTTCACTCCGCGTTTCCACTCTCTCTCCCTCTCTCTTCTCCTCCCTCCGTCGATTCTGCCCCTTGACAGGGGTAAGGAGGGAGGAGCAGCCCTTAAAGGGGAGCAGTTGAAGAGTGCAGAGTGGGAAACGTTAGGTATGACTGGCGTTTTGACAAGAGGGATTGCGAAATTCACTGCGTGATCCCAGTAAGTTGTGCAACAAGGTCGGAAGGACAGTTTGAAGCTGAGCTTTGTTCCAGAGAGACGGAAGTCATGTTCCAATCCTCCCAATTACTTCCCATTCATTTTAGTTTCATCTTGGTTCAGCCACAGCCACAATTAGAAGCACGATCACTCCAGGCCCACAGGCCCAGTGCAGACACTGAGGGAGTGCTGCACTGTCAGAGGGTCAGTGCTGAGGGAGTGCTGCACTGTCAGAGGGTCAGTACTGAGGGAGTGCTGCACTGTCAGAGAGTCAGTACTGAGGGAGTGCTGCACTGTGGGAGGGTCAGTAGTGAGGGAGAGCTGCACTGTCAGAGGGTCAGTACTGAGGGAGTGCTGCACTGTCGGAGGGTCAGTACTGAGGGAGTGCTGCACTGTCAGAGGGTCAGTACTGAGGGAGTGTTGCACTGTCGGAGGGTCACTACTGAGGGTGTGCTGCACTGTCAGAGGGTCAGTACTGAGGGAGTGCTGCACTGTCAGAGGGTCAGTACTGAGGGAGTGTCGCGCAGTCAGAGGGTCAGTACTGAGGGAGTGCCGCACTGTCGGAGGGTCAGTACTGAGGGAGTGCCGCACTGTCAGAGGGTCAGTACTGAGGGAGTGCTGCACTGTCAGTTAGTCAGTACTGAGGGATTGCTGCACTCTCGGAGGGTCAGTACTGAGGGAGTGCTGCACTGTCGGAGGGTCAGTACTGAGGGAGTGCTGCACTGTCGTAGGGCCTGTCCAGAGGGAATGCTGCACTGTCGGTGGGTCAGTATTGAGGGATTGCAGCACTGTCGGAAGGACAGTACCGAGGGAGTGCTGCACTGTCAGATGGTCAGTACAGAGGGTGTGCTGCACAGACAGAGGGTCAGTACTGAGGGAGTGCTGCACTGTCAGAGGGTCAGTACTGAGGGAGTGTCGCACTGTCAGAGGGTCAGTACTGAGGGAGTGCTGAGCTGTCAGAGGGTCAGTCCTGAGGGAGTGCTGCACTGTCAGTTTGTGAGTACAGAGGGAGTGCTGCATGTCAGAGAGTAAGTACTGAGGGAGTGCTGCACTGTCGGAGGGTCAGTGCAGAGGAACAGCTGTACTGTCGGAGGGTCAAAACTGAGGGAGTACTGCACTGTCAGAGGTTCAGTACTGAGGGTGTTCTGCACTGTCGGAGGGTCAGTACTGAGGGGGTGCAGCACTGTCAGAGTGTCTGTTTTGAGGGATTGCTGCACTGCCAGAAGGTCAGTACTGAGGGAGTGCTGCACTGTCGGAGTGTTAGTACTGAGGGGGTGCAGCACTGTCGGAGTGTCTGTAACGAGGGAGTGCTGCACTGTCAGAGGGTCAGTGCTGAGGGAGTGCTGATCTGTCAGAGGCTCAGTACTGAGGGAGTGCTGCACTGTCAGAGGGTCAGTAATGAGGGAGTGCTGCACTTTCAGAGGGTCAGTGCTGAGGGAGTGCTGCACTGTCAGAGGGTCAGTACTGAGGGAGTGCTGCACTGTCAGAGGGTCAGTAATGAGGGAGTGCTGCACTGTCGTAGGGATGGTCCTGAGGGACTGCTGCACTGTCGGTGGGTCAGTACTGAGGGATTGCTGCTCTGTCAGAGTGTCAGTGCTGAGGGAGTGCTGCACTGTCGGAAGGACAGTACCGAGGGACTGCTGCACTGTCAGATGGTCAGTATAGAGGGAGGGCTGAACTGTCAGAGGGTCAGTTCTGAGCGAGTGCTGTACTGTTGGAGGCTCAGTACTGAGGGAGTGCTGTACTATCTGAGGATCAGTACTGAGGGAGTGCTGCACTGTCAGAGGTTCAGTACTGAGGGAGTGCAGTACTGTCGGAGGGTCAGTACTGAGGGAGTGCCTCACTGTCAGTGGTTCAGTACTGAGGGAGCGCTGCACTGTCAGTTAGTCAGTACTGAGGGATTGCTGCACTGTCGGAGGGTCAGTACTGAGGGAGTGCTGCATTGTCGGTGGGTCAGTACTGAGGGATTGCTGTACTGTCGGAGGGTCAGTACTGAGGGAGTGCTGTACTGTCGGAGGATCAGTACTGAGGGAGTGCTGCACTGTCAGAGGGTCAGTACTCAGGGAGTGCTGCACAGTCAGAGGGTCTTTGCTGAGGGTGTGCTGCACTGTCAGAGGGTCAGTAATGAGCGAGTGTTGTACTGTCCTAGGGTCAGTACTGAGGGAGTGCTGCACTGTCAGAGGGTCAGTACTGAGGGAGTGCTGAACTGTCAGAGTGTCAGTACTGAGGGAGTGCTGCACTGTGGTACGGCCTGTCTTGAGGGAATGCTGCACTGTCGGTTCGTCAGTACTGAGAGACTGCTGTACTGTCCGAGTGTGTGCTGCTCTGACAGAGTGTCAGTGCTGAGGGAGTGCTGCACTGTCGGAAGGACAGTACCGTGGGAGTACTGCACTGTCAGATGGTCAGAACAGAGGGAATACTGCACTGTCAGAGGGTCAGTACTGAGGGAGTGCTGAACTGTCAGAGGGTCAGTACTGAGGAACTGCTGCACTGTCGGAGGGTCAGTATTGAGGGAGTGCTGCACTGTCGGAGGATCAGTACTGAGGGAATGCTGTACTGTTGGAGGCTCAGTACTGAGGGAGTGCTGTAATGTCGGAGGATCAGTACTGAGAGTGCTGCACTGTCAGAGTTTCAGTACTGAGGGAGTGCTGTACTGTCGGAGGGTCAGTACTGATGGAGTGCCGCACTGTCGGAGGGTCAGTACTGAGGGAGCGCTGCACTGTCAGAGGGACAGTACTGAGGGAGTGCTGCACTGTCGGAGGGTCAGTACTGAGGGAATGCTGCACTGTCGGAGGGTCAGTACTGAGGGATTGCTGCACTCTCGGAGGGTCAGTACTGAGGGAGAGCTGCACTGTCGGAGGGTCAGTACTGAGGGAGTGCTGCACTGTCGTAGGGCCTGTCCTGAGGGAATGCTGCACTGTCGATGGATGACTATTGAGGGAGTGCTGCATTGTCGGAGGGTCAGCACTGAGGGAGTGCTGCACTGTCAGATTGTCAGTATTGGGAGAGCGCTGTACTGTCCGAGGGTCAATACTGAGTGTGTGCTGCTCTGTCAGAGTGTCAGTCTAAGGGATTGCTACAATGTCGGCAGGAAAGTACCGAGGGAGTGCTGCACTGTCAGAGGGTCAGAACTGAGGGAGTGTCGCACTGTCAGAGGGTCAGTCCTGAGGGTTTGCTGCACTGTCGGAGGGTCAGTGCTGAGGGACAGCTGCACTGTCGGAGCGTCAGTACGGAGGGAGAACTGCACTGTCAGAGGGTCAGTACTGAGGGAGTGCTGCACCGCCAGAGGGTCAGTACTGAGGTTGTGCTGCATTGTCGGAGGGTCAGTACTGAGGGGTTGCAGCAGTGTCAGAGTGTCTGTACTGAGGGAGTGCTGCACTGACAGAAGATCAGTACTGAGGGAGTGCTGCACTATAGGAGGGTCAGTACTGGGAGGGTGCAGCACTGTCGGAGTGTCTGTACTGAGGGAGTGCTGAACTGTCAGAGGGTCAGTACTGAGGGAATGCTGCACTGTCGGTGGGTCAGTACTGAGGGATTGCTGCTCTTTCAGAGTGTCAGTGCTGAGGGAGTTCTGCACTGTCGGAAGGACAGTACCGAGGGAGTGCTGCACTGTCAGAGGGTCAGAACAGAGGGAGTGCTGAACTGTCAGAGGGTCAGTGCTGAGGGAGTGCTGCATTGTCAGAGGGTCAGTACTGAGGGAGTGCTGCACTGTCAGACGGTCAGTGCTGAGGGAGTGCTGTACTGTCAGAGGGTCAGTACTGAGGGAGGGCTGCACTGTCAGAGGGTCAGTTCTGAGGGACTGCTGCACTGTCAGATGGTCAGTATAGAGGGAGGGCTGAACTGTCAGAGGGTCAGTTCTGAGCGAGTGCTGTACTGTTGGAGGCTCAGTACTGAGGGAGTGCTGTACTATCTGAGGATCAGTACTGAGGGAGTGCTGCACTGTCAGAGGTTCAGTACTGAGGGAGTGCAGTACTGTCGGAGGGTCAGTACTGAGGGAGTGCCTCACTGTCAGTGGTTCAGTACTGAGGGAGCGCTGCACTGTCAGTTAGTCAGTACTGAGGGATTGCTGCACTGTCGGAGGGTCAGTACTGAGGGAGTGCTGCATTGTCGGTGGGTCAGTACTGAGGGATTGCTGTACTGTCGGAGGGTCAGTACTGAGGGAGTGCTGTACTGTCGGAGGATCAGTACTGAGGGAGTGCTGCACTGTCAGAGGGTCAGTACTCAGGGAGTGCTGCACAGTCAGAGGGTCTTTGCTGAGGGTGTGCTGCACTGTCAGAGGGTCAGTAATGAGCGAGTGTTGTACTGTCCTAGGGTCAGTACTGAGGGAGTGCTGCACTGTCAGAGGGTCAGTACTGAGGGAGTGCTGAACTGTCAGAGTGTCAGTACTGAGGGAGTGCTGCACTGTGGTACGGCCTGTCTTGAGGGAATGCTGCACTGTCGGTTCGTCAGTACTGAGAGACTGCTGTACTGTCCGAGTGTGTGCTGCTCTGACAGAGTGTCAGTGCTGAGGGAGTGCTGCACTGTCGGAAGGACAGTACCGTGGGAGTACTGCACTGTCAGATGGTCAGAACAGAGGGAATACTGCACTGTCAGAGGGTCAGTACTGAGGGAGTGCTGAACTGTCAGAGGGTCAGTACTGAGGAACTGCTGCACTGTCGGAGGGTCAGTATTGAGGGAGTGCTGCACTGTCGGAGGATCAGTACTGAGGGAATGCTGTACTGTTGGAGGCTCAGTACTGAGGGAGTGCTGTAATGTCGGAGGATCAGTACTGAGAGTGCTGCACTGTCAGAGTTTCAGTACTGAGGGAGTGCTGTACTGTCGGAGGGTCAGTACTGATGGAGTGCCGCACTGTCGGAGGGTCAGTACTGAGGGAGCGCTGCACTGTCAGAGGGACAGTACTGAGGGAGTGCTGCACTGTCGGAGGGTCAGTACTGAGGGAATGCTGCACTGTCGGAGGGTCAGTACTGAGGGATTGCTGCACTCTCGGAGGGTCAGTACTGAGGGAGAGCTGCACTGTCGGAGGGTCAGTACTGAGGGAGTGCTGCACTGTCGTAGGGCCTGTCCTGAGGGAATGCTGCACTGTCGATGGATGACTATTGAGGGAGTGCTGCATTGTCGGAGGGTCAGCACTGAGGGAGTGCTGCACTGTCAGATTGTCAGTATTGGGAGAGCGCTGTACTGTCCGAGGGTCAATACTGAGTGTGTGCTGCTCTGTCAGAGTGTCAGTCTAAGGGATTGCTACAATGTCGGCAGGAAAGTACCGAGGGAGTGCTGCACTGTCAGAGGGTCAGAACTGAGGGAGTGTCGCACTGTCAGAGGGTCAGTCCTGAGGGTTTGCTGCACTGTCGGAGGGTCAGTGCTGAGGGACAGCTGCACTGTCGGAGCGTCAGTACTGAGGGAGAACTGCACTGTCAGAGGGTCAGTACTGAGGGAGTGCTGCACCGCCAGAGGGTCAGTACTGAGGTTGTGCTGCATTGTCGGAGGGTCAGGACTGAGGGGTTGCAGCAGTGTCAGAGTGTCTGTACTGAGGGAGTGCTGCACTGACAGAAGATCAGTACTGAGGGAGTGCTGCACTATAGGAGGGTCAGTACTGGGAGGGTGCAGCACTGTCGGAGTGTCTGTACTGAGGGAGTGCTGAACTGTCAGAGGGTCAGTACTGAGGGAATGCTGCACTGTCGGTGGGTCAGTACTGAGGGATTGCTGCTCTTTCAGAGTGTCAGTGCTGAGGGAGTTCTGCACTGTCGGAAGGACAGTACCGAGGGAGTGCTGCACTGTCAGAGGGTCAGAACAGAGGGAGTGCTGAACTGTCAGAGGGTCAGTGCTGAGGGAGTGCTGCATTGTCAGAGGGTCAGTACTGAGGGAGTGCTGCACTGTCAGACGGTCAGTGCTGAGGGAGTGCTGTACTGTCAGAGGGTCAGTACTGAGGGAGGGCTGCACTGTCAGAGGGTCAGTTCTGAGGGAGTGCTGCACTGTCAGAGGGTCAGTACTGAGGGAGTGCCGCACTGTCGGAGGGTCAGTACTGAGGGAGCGCTGCACTGTCAGAGGGACAGTACTGAGGGAGTGCTGCACTGTCGGAGGGTCAGTACTGAGGGAATGCTGCACTGTCGGAGGGTCAGTACTGAGGGATTGCTGCACTCTCGGAGGGTCAGTACTGAGGGAGAGCTGCACTGTCGGAGGGTCAGTACTGAGGGAGTGCTGCACTGTCGTAGGGCCTGTCCTGAGGGAATGCTGCACTGTCGGTGGATGACTATTGAGGGAGTGCTGCATTGTCGGAGGGTCAGCACTGAGGGAGTGCTGCACTGTCAGATTGTCAGTATTGGGAGAGCGCTGTACTGTCCGAGGGTCAGTACTGAGTGTGTGCTGCTCTGTCAGAGTGTCAGTCTAAGGGATTGCTACAATGTCGGCAGGAAAGTACCGAGGGAGTGCTGCACTGTCAGAGGGTCAGTACTGAGGGAGTGTCGCACTGTCAGAGGGTCAATCCTGAGGGAATGCTGCACTGTCGGAGGGTCAGTGCTGAGGGACAGCTGCACTGTCGGAGCGTCAGTACGGAGGGAGAACTGCACTGTCAGAGGGTCAGTACTGAGGGAGTGCTGCACCGCCAGAGGGTCAGTACTGAGGTTGTGCTGCATTGTCGGAGGGTCAGTACTGAGGGGTTGCAGCAGTGTCAGAGTGTCTGTACTGAGGGAGTGCTGCACTGACAGAAGATCAGTACTGAGGGAGTGCTGCACTATAGGAGGGTCAGTACTGGGAGGGTGCAGCACTGTCGGAGTGTCTGTACTGAGGGAGTGCTGAACTGTCAGAGGGTCAGTACTGAAGGAATGCTGCACTGTCGGTGGGTCAGTACTGAGGGATTGCTGCTCTTTCAGAGTGTCAGTGCTGAGGGAGTTCTGCACTGTCGGAAGGACAGTACCGAGGGAGTGCTGCACTGTCAGAGGGTCAGAACAGAGGGAGTGCTGAACTGTCAGAGGGTCAGTGCTGAGGGAGTGCTGCATTGTCAGAGGGTCAGTACTGAGGGAGTGCTGCACTGTCAGACGGTCAGTGCTGAGGGAGTGCTGTACTGTCAGAGGGTCAGTACTGAGGGAGGGCCGCACTGTCAGAGGGTCAGTTCTGAGGGAGTGCTGCACTGTCAGAGGGTCAGTACTGAGGGAGTGCTGCAATGTCAGAGGGTCAGTACGGAGGGAATGCTGTACTGTTGGAGGCTCAGTACTGAGGGAGTGCTGTACTGTCGGAGGGTCAGTACTGAGGGAGTGCTGCACTGTCAGAGGGTCAGTACTGAGGGAGTGTGAACTGTCAGAGGGTCAGTACTGAGGGAGTGCTGCACTGTCAGAGGGTCAGTAATGAGGGAGTGCTGCACTGTCGTAGGGCTGGTCCTGAGGGACTGCTGCACTGTCGGTGGGTCAGTACTGAGGGATTGCTGCTCTGTCAGAGTGTCAGTGCTGAGGGAGTGCTGCACTGTCGGAAGGACAGTACCGAGGGACTGCTGCACTGTCAGATGGTCAGTATAGAGGGCGGGCTGCACTGTCAGATGGTCAGTACAGAGGGTGTGCTGCACAGACAGAGGGTCAGTACTGAGGGAGTGCTGCACTGTCAGAGGGTCAGTACTGAGGGAGTGTCGCACTGTCAGAGGGTCAGTACTGAGGGAGTGCTGAGCTGTCAGAGGGTCAGTCCTGAGGGAGTGCTGCACTGTCAGTTTGTGAGTACAGAGGGAGTGCTGCATGTCAGAGAGTAAGTACTGAGGGAGTGCTGCACTGTCGGAGGTTCAGTGCAGAGGAACAGCTGTACTGTCGGAGGGTCAGTACTGAGGGAGTACTGCACTGTCAGAGGTTCAGTACTGAGGGTGTTCTGCACTGTCGGAGGTTCAGTACTGAGGGGGTGCAGCACTGTCAGAGTGTCTGTTTTGAGGGAGTGCTGCACTGCCAGAGGGTCAGTACTGAGGGAGTGCTGCACTGTCGGAGTGTTAGTACTGAGGGGGTGCAGCACTGTCGGAGTGTCTGTACTGAGGGAGTGCTGCACTGTCAGAGGGTCAGTGCTGAGGGAGTGCTGAACTGTCAGAGGCTCAGTACTGAGGGAGTGCTGCTCTGTCAGAGTGTCAGTGCTGAGGGAGTGCTGCACTGTCGGAAGGACAGTACCGAGGGATTGCTGCACTGTCAGATGGTCAGTACAGAGGGAGGGCTGCACTGTCAGAGGGTCAGTTCTGAGCGAGTGCTGTACTGTTGGAGGCTCAGTACTGAGGGAGTGCTGTACTATCTGAGGATCAGTACTGAGGGAGTGCTGCACTGTCAGAGGTTCAGTACTGAGGGAGTGCAGTACTGTCGGAGGGTCAGTACTGAGGGAGTGCCTCACTGTCAGTGGGTCAGTACTGAGGGAGCGCTGCACTGTCAGTTAGTCAGTACTGAGGGATTGCTGCACTGTCGGAGGGTCAGTACTGAGGGAGTGCTGCACTGTCGGTGGGTCAGTACTGAGGGATTGCTGCACTGTCGGAAGGACAGTACCGATGGATTTCTGCACTGTCAGATTGTCAGTACACAGGGAGTGCTGCACTGTCAGAGGGTCAGTACTGAGGGAGTGCTGTACTGTCAGAGTGTCAGTCTTGAGGGTTTGCTGCAATGTCGGAGGGTCAGTGCTGAGGGGCAGCTGCACTGTCGGAGGGTCAGTACTGAGGGAGAACTGCACTGTCAGAGGGTCAGTACTGAGGGAGTGCTGCACCGCCAGAGGGTCAGTACTGAGGTTGTGCTGCATTGTCGGAGGGTCAGTACTGAGGGGTTGCAGCAGTGTCAGAGTGTCTGTACTGAGGGAGTGCTGCACTGACAGAAGATCAGTACTGAGGGAGTGCTGCACTATAGGAGGGTCAGTACTGGGAGGGTGCAGCACTGTCGGAGTGTCTGTACTGAGGGAGTGCTGAACTGTCAGAGGGTCAGTACTGAGGGAATGCTGCACTGTCGGTGGGTCAGTACTGAGGGATTGCTGCTCTTTCAGAGTGTCAGTGCTGAGGGAGTTCTGCACTGTCGGAAGGACAGTACCGAGGGAGTGCTGCACTGTCAGAGGGTCAGAACAGAGGGAGTGCTGAACTGTCAGAGGGTCAGTGCTGAGGGAGTGCTGCATTGTCAGAGGGTCAGTACTGAGGGAGTGCTGCACTGTCAGACGGTCAGTGCTGAGGGAGTGCTGTACTGTCAGAGGGTCAGTACTGAGGGAGGGCCGCACTGTTAGAGGGTCAGTTCTGAGGGAGTGCTGCACTGTCAGAGGGTCAGTACTGAGGGAGTGCTGCAATGTCAGAGGGTCAGTACGGAGGGAATGCTGTACTGTTGGAGGCTCAGTACTGAGGGAGTGCTGTACTGTCGGAGGGTCAGTACTGAGGGAGTGCTGCACTGTCAGAGGGTCAGTACTGAGGGAGTGTGAACTGTCAGAGGGTCAGTACTGAGGGAGTGCTGCACTGTCAGAGGGTCAGTAATGAGGGAGTGCTGCACTGTCGTAGGGCTGGTCCTGAGGGACTGCTGCACTGTCGGTGGGTCAGTACTGAGGGATTGCTGCTCTGTCAGAGTGTCAGTGCTGAGGGAGTGCTGCACTGTCGGAAGGACAGTACCGAGGGACTGCTGCACTGTCAGATGGTCAGTATAGAGGGCGGGCTGCACTGTCAGATGGTCAGTACAGAGGGTGTGCTGCACAGACAGAGGGTCAGTACTGAGGGAGTGCTGCACTGTCAGAGGGTCAGTACTGAGGGAGTGTCGCACTGTCAGAGGGTCAGTACTGAGGGAGTGCTGAGCTGTCAGAGGGTCAG
The DNA here is from genome assembly GCF_017639515.1 of Carcharodon carcharias. Lineage (NCBI taxonomy): Eukaryota > Metazoa > Chordata > Chondrichthyes > Lamniformes > Lamnidae > Carcharodon > Carcharodon carcharias. Next base: position 3,078,508 of record NW_024470665.1, on the reverse strand, counting down.
TCCTGAGGGAGTGCTGCACTGTCAGTTTGTGAGTACAGAGGGAGTGCTGCATGTCAGAGAGTAAGTACTGAGGGAGTGCTGCACTGTCGGAGGTTCAGTGCAGAGGAACAGCTGTACTGTCGGAGGGTCAGTACTGAGGGAGTACTGCACTGTCAGAGGTTCAGTACTGAGGGTGTTCTGCACTGTCGGAGGTTCAGTACTGAGGGGGTGCAGCACTGTCAGAGTGTCTGTTTTGAGGGATTGCTGCACTTCCAGAAGGTCAGTACTGAGGGAGTGCTGCACTGTCGGAGTGTTAGTACTGAGGGGGTGCAGCACTGTCGGAGTGTCTGTAACGAGGGAGTGCTGCACTGTCAGAGGGTCAGTGCTGAGGGAGTGCTGATCTGTCAGAGGCTCAGTACTGAGGGAGTGCTGCTCTGTCAGAGTGTCAGTGCTGAGGGAGTGCTGCACTGTCGGAAGGACAGTACCGAGGGACTGCTGCACTGTCAGATGGTCAGTATAGAGGGAGGGCTGCACTGTCAGAGGGTCAGTTCTGAGCGAGTGCTGTACTGTTGGAGGCTCAGTACTGAGGGAGTGCTGTACTATCTGAGGATCAGTACTGAGGGAGTGCTGCACTGTCAGAGGTTCAGTACTGAGGGAGTGCAGTACTGTCGGAGGGTCAGTACTGAGGGAGTGCCTCACTGTCAGTGGGTCAGTACTGAGGGAGCGCTGCACTGTCAGTTAGTCAGTACTGAGGGATTGCTGCACTGTCGGAGGGTCAGTACTGAGGGAGTGCTGCACTGTCGGTGGGTCAGTACTGAGGGATTGCTGCACTGTCGGAAGGACAGTACCGATGGATTTCTGCACTGTCAGATTGTCAGTACACAGGGAGTGCTGCACTGTCAGAGGGTCAGTACTGAGGGAGTGCTGTACTGTCGGAGGGTCAGTACTGAGGGAGTGCTGTACTGTCGGAGGATCAGTACTGAGGGAGTGCTGCACTGTCAGAGGGTCAGTACTGAGGGAGTGCTGCACAGTCAGAGGGTCTTTGCTGAGGGTGTGCTGCACTGTCAGAGGGTCAGTAATGAGCGAGTGTTGTACTGTCCTAGGGTCAGTACTGAGGGAGTGCTGCACTGTCAGAGGGTCAGTACTGAGGGAGTGCTGAACTGTCAGAGTGTCAGTACTGAGGGAGTGCTGCACTGTCGGAGGGTCAGTACTGAGGGAGTGCTGAACTGTCAGAGTGTCAGTACTGAGGGAGTGCTGCACTGTCGTATGGCCTGTCTTGAGGGAATGCTGCACTGTCGGTTCGTCAGTACTGAGAGACTGCTGTACTGTCCGAGTGTGTGCTGCTCTGACAGAGTGTCAGTGCTGAGTGAGTGCTGCACTGTCGGAAGGACAGTACCGTGGGAGTACTGCACTGTCAGATGGTCAGAACAGAGGGAATGCTGCACTGTCAGAGGGTCAGTACTGAGGGAGTGCTGCACTGTCAGAGGGTCAGTACTGAGGGACTGCTGCACTGTCGGAGGGTCAGTACTGAGGGAGTGCTGTACTGTCGGAGGATCAGTACTGAGGGAGTGCTGTACTGTTGGAGGCTCAGTACTGAGGGAGTGCTGTACTGTCGGAGGATCAGTACTGAGGGAGTGCTGCACTGTCAGAGTTTCAGTACTGAGGGAGTGCTGTACTGTCGGAGGGTCAGTACTGATGGAGTGCCGCACTGTCGGAGGGTCAGTACTGAGGGAGCGCTGCACTGTCAGAGGGACAGTACTGAGGGAGTGCTGCACTGTCGGAGGGTCAGTACTGAGGGAATGCTGCACTGTCGGAGGGTCAGTACTGAGGGATTGCTGCACTCTCGGAGGGTCAGTACTGAGGGAGAGCTGCACTGTCGGAGGGTCAGTACTGAGGGAGTGCTGCACTGTCGTAGGGCCTGTCCTGAGGGAATGCTGCACTGTCGGTGGATGAGTACTGAGGGAGTGCTGCATTGTCGGAGGGTCATCCCTGAGGGAGTGCTGCACTGTCAGATTGTCAGTATTGGGAGAGCGCTGTACTGTCCGAGGGTCAGTACTGAGTGTGTGCTGCTCTGTCAGAGTGTCAGTCTAAGGGATTGCTACAATGTCGGCAGGAAAGTACCGAGGGAGTGCTGCACTGTCAGAGGGTCAGTACTGAGGGAGTGTCGCACTGTCAGAGGGTCAGTCCTGAGGGAGTGCTGCACTGTCAGAGGGTCAGTGCTGAGGGACAGCTGCACTGTCGGAGCGTCAGTACGGAGGGAGAACTGCACTGTCAGAGGGTCAGTACTGAGGGAGTGCTGCACCGCCAGAGGGTCAGTACTGAGGTTGTGCTGCATTGTCGGAGGGTCAGTACTGAGGGGTTGCAGCAGTGTCAGAGTGTCTGTACTGAGGGAGTGCTGCACTGACAGAAGATCAGTACTGAGGGAGTGCTGCACTATAGGAGGGTCAGTACTGGGAGGGTGCAGCACTGTCGGAGTGTCTGTACTGAGGGAGTGCTGAACAGTCAGAGGGTCAGTACTGAGGGAATGCTGCACTGTCGGTGGGTCAGTACTGAGGGATTGCTGCTCTTTCAGAGTGTCATTGCTGAGGGAGTTCTGCACTGTCGGAAGGACAGTACCGAGGGAGTGCTGCACTGTCAGAGGGTCAGAACAGAGGGAGTGCTGAACTGTCAGAGGGTCAGTGCTGAGGGAGTGCTGCATTGTCAGAGGGTCAGTACTGAGGGAGTGCTGCACTGTCAGACGGTCAGTGCTGAGGGAGTGCTGTACTGTCAGAGGGTCAGTACTGAGGGAGGGCTGCACTGTCAGAGGGTCAGTTCTGAGGGAGTGCTGCACTGTCAGAGGGTCAGTACTGAGGGAGTGCTGCAATGTCAGAGGGTCAGTACGGAGGGAATGCTGTACTGTTGGAGGCTCAGTACTGAGGGAGTGCTGTACTGTCGGAGGGTCAGTACTGAGGGAGTGCTGCACTGTCAGAGGGTCAGTACTGAGGGAGTGTGATCTGTCAGAGGGTCAGTACTGAGGGAGTGCTGCACTGTCAGAGGGTCAGTAATGAGGGAGTGCTGCACTGTCGTAGGGCTGGTCCTGAGGGACTGCTGCACTGTCGGTGGGTCAGTACTGAGGGATTGCTGCTCTGTCAGAGTGTCAGTGCTGAGGGAGTGCTGCACTGTCGGAAGGACTGTACCGAGGGACTGCTGCACTGTCAGATGGTCAGTATAGAGGGAGGGCTGCACTGTCAGAGGGTCAGTTCTGAGCGAGTGCTGTACTGTTGGAGGCTCAGTACTGAGGGAGTGCTGTACTATCTGAGGATCAGTACTGAGGGAGTGCTGCACTGTCAGAGGTTCAGTACTGAGGGAGTGCAGTACTGTCAGAGGGTCAGTACTGAGGGAGTGCCTCACTGTCAGTGGGTCAGTACTGAGGGAGCGCTGAACTGTCAGAGGGTCAGTACTGAGGGTGGGCTGCACTGTCAGAGGGTCAGTTCTGAGGGAGTGCTGCACTGTCAGACGGTCAGTACTGAGGGCGTGCTGCACTGTCAGAGGGTCAGTACAGAGGGAGTGCTTTACTGTTGGAGGCTCAGTACTGAGGGAGTGCTTCACTGTCATAGGGCCTGTCTTGAGGGAATGCTGCACTGTCGGTGCGTCAGTACTGAGGGAGTGCTGGACTGTCCGAGGGTCAGTACTGAGGGAGTGCTGCACTGTCAGACGGTCAATACTGAGGGAGAGCCGCACTGTCGGAGGGTCATTACTGAGGGAGTGCCGCACTGTCAGAGGTTCAGTACTGAGGGAGCGCTGCACTGTCAGATAGTCAGTACTGAGGAATTGCTGCACTCTCGGAGGGTCCGTACTGAGGGAGTGCTGCACTGTCGGAGGGTCAGTACTTAGGGAGTGCTGCAATGTTGTAGGGCCTGTCCTGAGGGAACGCTGCACTGTTGGTGAATGAGTACTGAGGGAGTGCTGCACTGTCCGTTGGTCAGTACTGAGGGAGTTCTGCACTGTCAGAGTGTCAGTCTTGAGGGTTTGCTGCAATGTCGGAGGGTCAGTGCTGAGGGGCAGCTGCACTGTCGGAGGGTCAGTACTGAGGGAGAACTGCACTGTCAGAGGGTCAGTACTGAGGGAGTGCTGCACCGCCAGAGGGTCAGTACTGAGGTTGTGCTGCATTGTCGGAGGGTCAGTACTGAGGGTTGCAGCAGTGTCAGAGTGTCTGTACTGAGGGAGTGCTGCACTGACAGAAGATCAGTACTGAGGGAGTGCTGCACTATAGGAGGGTCAGTACTGGGAGGGTGCAGCACTGTCGGAGTGTCTGTACTGAGGGAGTGCTGAACTGTCAGAGGGTCAGTACTGAGGGATGCTGCACTGTCGGTGGGTCAGTACTGAGGGATTGCTGCTCTTTCAGAGTGTCAGTGCTGAGGGAGTTCTGCACTGTCGGAAGGACAGTACCGAGGGAGTGCTGCACTGTCAGAGGGTCAGAACAGATGGAGTGCTGAACTGTCAGACGGTCAGTGCTGAGGGAGTGCTGTACTGTCAGAGGGTCAGTACTGAGGGAGGGCTGCACTGTCAGAGGGTCAGTTCTGAGGGAGTGCTGCACTGTCAGAGGGTCAGTACTGAGGGAGTGCTGCAATGTCAGAGGGTCAGTACGGAGGGAATGCTGTACTGTTGGAGGCTCAGTACTGAGGGAGTGCTGTACTGTCGGAGGGTCAGTACTGAGGGAGTGCTGCACTGTCAGAGGGTCAGTACTGAGGGAGTGTGAACTGTCAGAGGGTCAGTACTGAGGGAGTGCTGCACTGTCAGAGGGTCAGTAATGAGGGAGTGCTGCACTGTCGTAGGGCTGGTCCTGAGGGACTGCTGCACTGTCGGTGGGTCAGTACTGAGGGATTGCTGCTCTGTCAGAGTGTCAGTGCTGAGGGAGTGCTGCACTGTCGGAAGGACAGTACCGAGGGACTGCTGCACTGTCAGATGGTCAGTATAGAGGGCGGGCTGCACTGTCAGATGGTCAGTACAGAGGGTGTGCTGCACAGACAGAGGGTCAGTACTGAGGGAGTGCTGCACTGTCAGAGGTTCAGTACTGAGGGAGTGTCGCACTGTCAGAGGGTCAGTACTGAGGGAGTGCTGAGCTGTCAGAGGGTCAGTCCTGAGGGAGTGCTGCACTGTCAGTTTGTGAGTACAGAGGGAGTGCTGCATGTCAGAGAGTAAGTACTGAGGGAGTGCTGCACTGTCGGAGGTTCAGTGCAGAGGAACAGCTGTACTGTCGGAGGGTCAGTACTGAGGGAGTACTGCACTGTCAGAGGTTCAGTACTGAGGGTGTTCTGCACTGTCGGAGGTTCAGTACTGAGGGGGTGCAGCACTGTCAGAGTGTCTGTTTTGAGGGATTGCTGCACTTCCAGAAGGTCAGTACTGAGGGAGTGCTGCACTGTCGGAGTGTTAGTACTGAGGGGGTGCAGCACTGTCGGAGTGTCAGTAACGAGGGAGTGCTGCACTGTCAGAGGGTCAGTGCTGAGGGAGTGCTGATCTGTCAGAGGCTCAGTACTGAGGGAGTGCTGCTCTGTCAGAGTGTCAGTGCTGAGGGAGTGCTGCACTGTCGGAAGGACAGTACCGAGGGACTGCTGCACTGTCAGATGGTCAGTATAGAGGGAGGGCTGCACTGTCAGAGGGTCAGTTCTGAGCGAGTGCTGTACTGTTGGAGGCTCAGTACTGAGGGAGTGCTGTACTATCTGAGGATCAGTACTGAGGGAGTGCTGCACTGTCAGAGGTTCAGTACTGAGGGAGTGCAGTACTGTCGGAGGGTCAGTACTGAGGGAGTGCCTCACTGTCAGTGGGTCAGTACTGAGGGAGCGCTGCACTGTCAGTTAGTCAGTACTGAGGGATTGCTGCACTGTCGGTGGGTCAGTACTGAGGGATTGCTGCACTGTCGGAAGGACAGTACCGATGGATTTCTGCACTGTCAGATTGTCAGTACACAGGGAGTGCTGCACTGTCAGAGGGTCAGTACTGAGGGAGTGCTGTACTGTCGGAGGGTCAGTACTGAGGGAGTGCTGTACTGTCGGAGGGTCAGTGCTGAGGGACAGCTGCACTGTCGGAGCGTCAGTACGGAGGGAGAACTGCACTGTCAGAGGGTCAGTACTGAGGGAGTGCTGCACCGCCAGAGGGTCAGTACTGAGGTTGTGCTGCATTGTCGGAGGGTCAGTACTGAGGGGTTGCAGCAGTGTCAGAGTGTCTGTACTGAGGGAGTGCTGCACTGACAGAAGATCAGTACTGAGGGAGTGCTGCACTATAGGAGGGTCAGTACTGGGAGGGTGCAGCACTGTCGGAGTGTCTGTACTGAGGGAGTGCTGAACTGTCAGAGGGTCAGTACTGAGGGAATGCTGCACTGTCGGTGGGTCAGTACTGAGGGATTGCTGCTCTTTCAGAGTGTCAGTGCTGAGGGAGTTCTGCACTGTCGGAAGGACAGTACCGAGGGAGTGCTGCACTGTCAGAGGGTCAGAACAGAGGGAGTGCTGAACTGTCAGAGGGTCAGTGCTGAGGGAGTGCTGCATTGTCAGAGGGTCAGTACTGAGGGAGTGCTGCACTGTCAGACGGTCAGTGCTGAGGGAGTGCTGTACTGTCAGAGGGTCAGTACTGAGGGAGGGCTGCACTGTCAGAGGGTCAGTTCTGAGGGAGTGCTGCACTGTCAGAGGGTCAGTACTGAGGGAGTGCTGCAATGTCAGAGGGTCAGTACGGAGGGAATGCTGTACTGTTGGAGGCTCAGTACTGAGGGAGTGCTGTACTGTCGGAGGGTCAGTACTGAGGGAGTGCTGCACTGTCAGAGGGTCAGTACTGAGGGAGTGTGAACTGTCAGAGGGTCAGTACTGAGGGAGTGCTGCACTGTCAGAGGGTCAGTAATGAGGGAGTGCTGCACTGTCGTAGGGCTGGTCCTGAGGGACTGCTGCACTGTCGGTGGGTCAGTACTGAGGGATTGCTGCTCTGTCAGAGTGTCAGTGCTGAGGGAGTGCTGCACTGTCGGAAGGACAGTACCGAGGGACTGCTGCACTGTCAGATGGTCAGTATAGAGGGCGGGCTGCACTGTCAGATGGTCAGTACAGAGGGTGTGCTGCACAGACAGAGGGTCAGTACTGAGGGAGTGCTGCACTGTCAGAGGGTCAGTACTGAGGGAGTGTCGCACTGTCAGAGGGTCAGTACTGAGGGAGTGCTGAGCTGTCAGAGGGTCAGTCCTGAGGGAGTGCTGCACTGTCAGTTTGTGAGTACAGAGGGAGTGCTGCATGTCAGAGAGTAAGTACTGAGGGAGTGCTGCACTGTCGGAGGTTCAGTGCAGAGGAACAGCTGTACTGTCGGAGGGTCAGTACTGAGGGAGTACTGCACTGTCAGAGGTTCAGTACTGAGGGTGTTCTGCACTGTCGGAGGTTCAGTACTAAGGGGGTGCAGCACTGTCAGAGTGTCTGTTTTGAGGGATTGCTGCACTTCCAGAAGGTCAGTACTGAGGGAGTGCTGCACTGTCGGAGTGTTAGTACTGAGGGGGTGCAGCACTGTCGGAGTGTCTGTAACGAGGGAGTGCTGCACTGTCAGAGGGTCAGTGCTGAGGGAGTGCTGATCTGTCAGAGGCTCAGTACTGAGGGAGTGCTGCTCTGTCAGAGTGTCAGTGCTGAGGGAGTGCTGCACTGTCGGAAGGACAGTACCGAGGGACTGCTGCACTGTCAGATGGTCAGTATAGAGGGAGGGCTGCACTGTCAGAGGGTCAGTTCTGAGCGAGTGCTGTACTGTTGGAGGCTCAGTACTGAGGGAGTGCTGTACTATCTGAGGATCAGTACTGAGGGAGTGCTGCACTGTCAGAGGTTCAGTACTGAGGGAGTGCTGGACTGTCGGAGGGTCAGTACTGAGGGAGTGCCTCACTGTCAGTGGGTCAGTACTGAGGGAGCGCTGCACTGTCAGTTAGTCAGTACTGAGGGATTGCTGCACTGTCGGAGGGTCAGTACTGAGGGAGTGCTGCACTGTCGGTGGGTCAGTACTGAGGGATTGCTGCACTGTCGGAAGGACAGTACCGATGGATTTCTGCACTGTCAGATTGTCAGTACACAGGGAGTGCTGCACTGTCAGAGGGTCAGTACTGAGGGAGTGCTGTACTGTCGGAGGGTCAGTACTGAGGGAGTGCTGTACTGTCGGAGGATCAGTACTGAGGGAGTGCTGCACTGTCAGAGGGTCAGTACTGAGGGAGTGCTGCACAGTCAGAGGGTCTTTGCTGAGGGTGTGCTGCACTGTCAGAGGGTCAGTAATGAGCGAGTGTTGTACTGTCCTAGGGTCAGTACTGAGGGAGTGCTGCACTGTCAGAGGGTCAGTACTGAGGGAGTGCTGAACTGTCAGAGTGTCAGTACTGAGGGAGTGCTGCACTGTCGTATGGCCTGTCTTGAGGGAATGCTGCACTGTCGGTTCGTCAGTACTGAGAGACTGCTGTACTGTCCGAGTGTGTGCTGCTCTGACAGAGTGTCAGTGCTGAGTGAGTGCTGCACTGTCGGAAGGACAGTACCGTGGGAGTACTGCACTGTCAGATGGTCAGAACAGAGGGAATGCTGCACTGTCAGAGGGTCAGTACTGAGGGAGTGCTGAACTGTCAGAGGGTCAGTACTGAGGGACTGCTGCACTGTCGGAGGGTCAGTATTGAGGGAGTGCTTTACTGTCGGAGGATCAGTACTGAGGGAGTGCTGTACTGTTGGAGGCTCAGTACTGAGGGAGTGCTGTAATGTCGGAGGATCAGTACTGAGGAGAGTGCTGCACTGTCAGAGTTTCAGTACTGAGGGAGTGCTGTACTGTCGGAGGGTCAGTACTGATGGAGTGCCGCACTGTCGGAGGGTCAGTACTGAGGGAGCGCTGCACTGTCAGAGGGACAGTACTGAGGGAGTGCTGCACTGTCGGAGGGTCAGTACTGAGGGAATGCTGCACTGTCGGAGGGTCAGTACTGAGGGATTGCTGCACTCTCGGAGGGTCAGTACTGAGGGAGAGCTGCACTGTCGGAGGGTCAGTACTGAGGGAGTGCTGCACTGTCGTAGGGCCTGTCCTGAGGGAATGCTGCACTGTCGGTGGATGACTATTGAGGGAGTGCTGCATTGTCGGAGGGTCAGCACTGAGGGAGTGCTGCACTGTCAGATTGTCAGTATTGGGAGAGCGCTGTACTGTCCGAGGGTCAGTACTGAGTGTGTGCTGCTCTGTCAGAGTGTCAGTCTAAGGGATTGCTACAATGTCGGCAGGAAAGTACCGAGGGAGTGCTGCACTGTCAGAGGGTCAGTACTGAGGGAGTGTCGCACTGTCAGAGGGTCAGTCCTGAGGGAGTGCTGCACTGTCAGAGGGTCAGTGCTGAGGGACAGCTGCACTGTCGGAGCGTCAGTACGGAGGGAGAACTGCACTGTCAGAGGGTCAGTACTGAGGGAGTGCTGCACCGCCAGAGGGTCAGTACTGAGGTTGTGCTGCATTGTCGGAGGGTCAGTACTGAGGGGTTGCAGCAGTGTCAGAGTGTCTGTACTGAGGGAGTGCTGCACTGACAGAAGATCAGTACTGAGGGAGTGCTGCACTATAGGAGGGTCAGTACTGGGAGGGTGCAGCACTGTCGGAGTGTCTGTACTGAGGGAGTGCTGAACAGTCAGAGGGTCAGTACTGAGGGAATGCTGCACTGTCGGTGGGTCAGTACTGAGGGATTGCTGCTCTTTCAGAGTGTCATTGCTGAGGGAGTTCTGCACTGTCGGAAGGACAGTACCGAGGGAGTGCTGCACTGTCAGAGGGTCAGAACAGAGGGAGTGCTGAACTGTCAGAGGGTCAGTGCTGAGGGAGTGCTGCATTGTCAGAGGGTCAGTACTGAGGGAGTGCTGCACTGTCAGACGGTCAGTGCTGAGGGAGTGCTGTACTGTCAGAGGGTCAGTACTGAGGGAGGGCTGCACTGTCAGAGGGTCAGTTCTGAGGGAGTGCTGCACTGTCAGAGGGTCAGTACTGAGGGAGTGCTGCAATGTCAGAGGGTCAGTACGGAGGGAATGCTGTACTGTTGGAGGCTCAGTACTGAGGGAGTGCTGTACTGTCGGAGGGTCAGTACTGAGGGAGTGCTGCACTGTCAGAGGGTCAGTACTGAGGGAGTGTGATCTGTCAGAGGGTCAGTACTGAGGGAGTGCTGCACTGTCAGAGGGTCAGTAATGAGGGAGTGCTGCACTGTCGTAGGGCTGGTCCTGAGGGACTGCTGCACTGTCGGTGGGTCAGTACTGAGGGATTGCTGCTCTGTCAGAGTGTCAGTGCTGAGGGAGTGCTGCACTGTCGGAAGGACTGTACCGAGGGACTGCTGCACTGTCAGATGGTCAGTATAGAGGGAGGGCTGCACTGTCAGAGGGTCAGTTCTGAGCGAGTGCTGTACTGTTGGAGGCTCAGTACTGAGGGAGTGCTGTACTATCTGAGGATCAGTACTGAGGGAGTGCTGCACTGTCAGAGGTTCAGTACTGAGGGAGTGCAGTACTGTCGGAGGGTCAGTACTGAGGGAGTGCCTCACTGTCAGTGGGTCAGTACTGAGGGAGCGCTGAACTGTCAGAGGGTCAGTACTGAGGGTGGGCTGCACTGTCAGAGGGTCAGTTCTGAGGGAGTGCTGCACTGTCAGACGGTCAGTACTGAGGGCGTGCTGCACTGTCAGAGGGTCAGTACAGAGGGAGTGCTTTACTGTTGGAGGCTCAGTACTGAGGGAGTGCTTCACTGTCATAGGGCCTGTCTTGAGGGAATGCTGCACTGTCGGTGCGTCAGTACTGAGGGAGTGCTGGACTGTCCGAGGGTCAGTACTGAGGGAGTTCCTCACTGTCAGTGGGTCAGTACTGAGGGAGCGCTGCACTGTCAGTTAGTCAGTACTGAGGGATTGCTGCACTGTCGGAGGGTCAGTACTGAGGGAGTGCTGCACTGTCGGTGGGTCAGTACTGAGGGATTGCTGCACTGTCGGAAGGACAGTACCGATGGATTTCTGCACTGTCAGATTGTCAGTACACAGGGAGTGCTGCACTGTCAGAGGGTCAGTACTGAGGGAGTGCTGTACTGTCGGAGGGTCAGTACTGAGGGAGTGCTGTACTGTCGGAGGATCAGTACTGAGGGAGTGCTGCACTGTCAGAGGGTCAGTACTGAGGGAGTGCTGCACTGTCAGAGGGTCTTTGCTGAGGGTGTGCTGCACTGTCAGAGGGTCAGTAATGAGCGAGTGTTGTACTGTCCTAGGGTCAGTACTGAGGGAGTGCTGCACTGTCAGAGGGTCAGTACTGAGGGAGTGCTGAACTGTCAGAGTGTCAGTACTGAGGGAGTGCTGCACTGTCGTATGGCCTGTCTTGAGGGAATGCTGCACTGTCGGTTCGTCAGTACTGAGAGACTGCTGTACTGTCCGAGTGTGTGCTGCTCTGACAGAGTGTCAGTGCTGAGTGAGTGCTGCACTGTCGGAAGGACAGTACCGTGGGAGTACTGCACTGTCAGATGGTCAGAACAGAGGGAATGCTGCACTGTCAGAGGGTCAGTACTGAGGGAGTGCTGAACTGTCAGAGGGTCAGTACTGAGGGACTGCTGCACTGTCGGAGGGTCAGTATTGAGGGAGTGCTTTACTGTCGGAGGATCAGTACTGAGGGAGTGCTGCACAGTCAGAGGGTCTTTGCTGAGGGTGTGCTGCACTGTCAGAGGGTCAGTAATGAGCGAGTGTTGTACTGTCCTAGGGTCAGTACTGAGGGAGTGCTGCACTGTCAGAGGGTCAGTACTGAGGGAGTGCTGAACTGTCAGAGTGTCAGTACTGAGGGAGTGCTGCACTGTCGTATGGCCTGTCTTGAGGGAATGCTGCACTGTCGGTTCGTCAGTACTGAGAGACTGCTGTACTGTCCGAGTGTGTGCTGCTCTGACAGAGTGTCAGTGCTGAGTGAGTGCTGCACTGTCGGAAGGACAGTACCGTGGGAGTACTGCACTGTCAGATGGTCAGAACAGAGGGAATGCTGCACTGTCAGAGGGTCAGTACTGAGGGAGTGCTGAACTGTCAGAGGGTCAGTACTGAGGGACTGCTGCACTGTCGGAGGGTCAGTATTGAGGGAGTGCTTTACTGTCGGAGGATCAGTACTGAGGGAGTGCTGTACTGTTGGAGGCTCAGTACTGAGGGAGTGCTGTAATGTCGGAGGATCAGTACTGAGGAGAGTGCTGCACTGTCAGAGTTTCAGTACTGAGGGAGTGCTGTACTGTCGGAGGGTCAGTACTGATGGAGTGCCGCACTGTCGGAGGGTCAGTACTGAGGGAGCGCTGCACTGTCAGAGGGACAGTACTGAGGGAGTGCTGCACTGTCGGAGGGTCAGTACTGAGGGAATGCTGCACTGTCGGAGGGTCAGTACTGAGGGATTGCTGCACTCTCGGAGGGTCAGTACTGAGGGAGAGCTGCACTGTCGGAGGGTCAGTACTGAGGGAGTGCTGCACTGTCGTAGGGCCTGTCCTGAGGGAATGCTGCACTGTCGGTGGATGACTATTGAGGGAGTGCTGCATTGTCGGAGGGTCAGCACTGAGGGAGTGCTGCACTGTCAGATTGTCAGTATTGGGAGAGCGCTGTACTGTCCGAGGGTCAGTACTGAGTGTGTGCTGCTCTGTCAGAGTGTCAGTCTAAGGGATTGCTACAATGTCGGCAGGAAAGTACCGAGGGAGTGCTGCACTGTCGGAGGGTCAGTGCTGAGGGACAGCTGCACTGTCGGAGCGTCAGTACGGAGGGAGAACTGCACTGTCAGAGGGTCAGTACTGAGGGAGTGCTGCACCGCCAGAGGGTCAGTACTGAGGTTGTGCTGCATTGTCGGAGGGTCAGTACTGAGGGGTTGCAGCAGTGTCAGAGTGTCTGTACTGAGGGAGTGCTGCACTGACAGAAGATCAGTACTGAGGGAGTGCTGCACTATAGGAGGGTCAGTACTGGGAGGGTGCAGCACTGTCGGAGTGTCTGTACTGAGGGAGTGCTGAACAGTCAGAGGGTCAGTACTGAGGGAATGCTGCACTGTCGGTGGGTCAGTACTGAGGGATTGCTGCTCTTTCAGAGTGTCATTGCTGAGGGAGTTCTGCACTGTCGGAAGGACAGTACCGAGGGAGTGCTGCACTGTCAGAGGGTCAGAACAGAGGGAGTGCTGAACTGTCAGAGGGTCAGTGCTGAGGGAGTGCTGCATTGTCAGAGGGTCAGTACTGAGGGAGTGCTGCACTGTCAGACGGTCAGTGCTGAGGGAGTGCTGTACTGTCAGAGGGTCAGTACTGAGGGAGGGCTGCACTGTCAGAGGGTCAGTTCTGAGGGAGTGCTGCACTGTCAGAGGGTCAGTACTGAGGGAGTGCTGCAATGTCAGAGGGTCAGTACGGAGGGAATGCTGTACTGTTGGAGGCTCAGTACTGAGGGAGTGCTGTACTGTCGGAGGGTCAGTACTGAGGGAGTGCTGCACTGTCAGAGGGTCAGTACTGAGGGAGTGTGATCTGTCAGAGGGTCAGTACTGAGGGAGTGCTGCACTGTCAGAGGGTCAGTAATGAGGGAGTGCTGCACTGTCGTAGGGCTGGTCCTGAGGGACTGCTGCACTGTCGGTGGGTCAGTACTGAGGGATTGCTGCTCTGTCAGAGTGTCAGTGCTGAGGGAGTGCTGCACTGTCGGAAGGACTGTACCGAGGGACTGCTGCACTGTCGGAGGGTCAGTACTGAGGGAGTGCTGCACTGTCAGAGGGTCTGTACTGAGTGAGTGCTGTACTGTTGGAGGCTCAGTATTGAGGGAGTGCTGTACTGTCGGAGGATGAGTACTGAGGGAGTGCTGCACTGTCAGAGGTTCAGTACTGAGGGAGTGCCGCACTGTCGGAGGGTCAGTACTGAGGGAGTGCCTCACTGTCAGTGGGTCAGTACTGAGGGAGCGCTGAACTGTCAGAGGGTCAGTACTGAGGGTGGGCTGCACTGTCAGAGGGTCAGTTCTGAGGGAGTGCTGCACTGTCAGACGGTCAGTACTGAGGGCGTGCTGCACTGTCAGAGGGTCAGTACAGAGGGAGTGCTTTACTGTTGGAGGCTCAGTACTGAGGGAGTGCTTCACTGTCATAGGGCCTGTCTTGAGGGACTGCTGCACTGTCGGTGCGTCAGTACTGAGGGAGTGCTGGACTGTCCGAGGGTCAGTACTGAGGGAGTGCTGCACTGTCAGACGGTCAATACTGAGGGAGAGCCGCACTGTCGGAGGGTCATTACTGAGGGAGTGCCGCACTGTCATAGGTTCAGTACTGAGGGAGCGCTGCACTGTCAGATAGTCAGTACTGAGGAATTGCTGCACTCTCGGAGGGTCCGTACTGAGGGAGTGCTGCACTGTGGGAGGGTAAGCACTGAGGGAGTGCTGCAATGTTGTAGGGCCTGTCCTGAGGGAACGCTGCACTGTTGGTGAATGAGTACTGAGGGAGTGCTGCACTGTCCGTTGGTCAGTACTGAGGGAGTTCTGCACTGTCAGAGTGTCAGTCTTGAGGGTTTGCTGCAATGTCGGAGGGTCAGTGCTGAGGGGCAGCTGCACTGTCGGAGGGTCAGTACTGAGGGAGAACTGCACTGTCAGAGGGTCAGTACTGAGGGAGTGCTGCACCGCCAGAGGGTCAGTACTGAGGTTGTGCTGCATTGTCGGAGGGTCAGTACTGAGGGTTGCAGCAGTGTCAGAGTGTTTGTACTGAGGGAGTGCTGCACTGACAGAAGATCAGTACTGAGGGAGTGCTGCACTATAGGAGGGTCAGTACTGGGAGGGTGCAGCACTGTCGGAGTGTCTGTACTGAGGGAGTGCTGAACTGTCAGAGGGTCAGTACTGAGGGATGCTGCACTGTCGGTGGGTCAGTACTGAGGGATTGCTGCTCTTTCAGAGTGTCAGTGCTGAGGGAGTTCTGCACTGTCGGAAGGACAGTACCGAGGGAGTGCTGCACTGTCAGAGGGTCAGAACAGAGGGAGTGCTGAACTGTCAGAGGGTCAGTGCTGAGGGAGTGCTGCATTGTCAGAGGGTCAGTACTGAGGGAGTGCTGCACTGTCAGACGGTCAGTGCTGAGGGAGTGCTGTACTGTCAGAGGGTCAGTACTGAGGGAGGGCTGCACTGTCAGAGGGTCAGTTCTGAGGGAGTGCTGCAATGTCAGAGGGTCAGTACGGAGGGAATGCTGTACTGTTGGAGGCTCAGTACTGAGGGAGTGCTGTACTGTCGGAGGGTCAGTACTGAGGGAGTGCTGCACTGTCAGAGGGTCAGTACTGAGGGAGTGTGAACTGTCAGAGTGTCAGTACAGAGGGAGTGCTGCAATGTCGTAGGGCCTGTCTTGACGGAATGCTGCACTGTCGGTGCGTCTGTACTGAGGGAGTGCTGGACTGTCGGAGGGTCAGTACTGAGGGATTGCTGCACTGTCAGAGGGTCAGTGCTGAGGGAGTGCTGCACTGTCGTAGGGACTGTCTAGAGGTAATGCTGCACTGTCGGTGCGTCAGTACTGAGGGAGTGCTGGGTTGTCCGAGGGTCAGTACTGAGTGTGTGCTTCTCTGTCAGAGTGTCAGTGCTGAGGGAGTGCTGCACTGTCAGATGGTCAGAACAGAGGGAGTGCTGCACTGTCAGAGGGTCAGTACTGAGGGAATGCTGCACTGTCAGAGGGTCAGTACTGAGGGAGTGCTGCACTGTCAGAGGGTCAGTGCTGAGGGAGTGCTGAACTGTCAGAGGGTCAGTGCTGAGGGAGTGCTGCACTGTCAGAGGGTCAGTACTGAGGGAGTGCTGCACTGTCCGAGGTCAGTACTGAGGGAGTGCTGCACTGTCGTAGGGCCTGTCCTGAGGGACTGCTGCACTGTCCGTGGGTCAGTACTGAGGATGTGCTGCTCTGTCAGAGTGTCAGTGCTGAAGGAGTGCTGCACTGTCGTAAGGACAGTACCGAGGGAGTGCTGCACTGTCAGATGGTCAGTACAGAGGGAGTGCTGAACTCTCAGAGTGTCAGTACTGAGGGAGGGCTGCACTGTCAGAGGGTCAGTACTGAGGGAGTGCTGTACTGTTGGAGGCTCAGTACTGAGGGAGTGCTGCACTGTCGTAGGGCCTGTCTTGATAGAATGCTGCACTGTCGGTGCGTCAGTACTGAGGGAGTGCTGGACTGTCCGAGGGTCAGTACTGAGGGAGTGCTGCACTGTCAGAAGGTCAATACTGAGGGAGTGCCGCACTGTCGGAGGGTCATTACTGAGGGAGTGCCGCACTGTCAGAGGTTCAGTACTGAGGGAGAGCTGCACTGTCAGATAGTCAGTACTGAGGAATTGCTGCACTCTCGAGGGTCCGTACTGAGGGAGTGCTGCACTGTCGGAGGGTCAGTACTTAGGGAGTGCTGCAATGTTGTAGGGCCTGTCCTGAGGGAACGCTGCACTGTTAGTGGATGAGTACTGAGGGAGTGCTGCACTCTCCGTTGGTCAGTACTGAGGGAGTTCTGCACTGTCAGAGTGTCAGTCCTGAGGGAGTGCTGCACTGTCGGAGGGTCAGTGCTGAGGGACAGCTACACTGTCGGAGGGTCAGTACTGAGGGAGAACTGCACTGTCAGAGGGTCAGTACTGAGGGAGTGCTGCACCGCCAGAGGGTCAGTACTGAGGTTGTGCTGCATTGTCGGAGGGTCAGTACTGAGGGGTTGCAGCAGTGTCAGAGTGTCTGTACTGAGGGAGTGCTGCACTGACAGAAGATCAGTACTGAGGGAGTGCTGCACTATAGGAGGGTCAGTACTGGGAGGGTGCAGCACTGTCGGAGTGTCTGTACTGAGGGAGTGCTGAACTGTCAGACGGTCAGTACTGAGGGAATGCTGCACTGTCGGTGGGTCAGTACTGAGGGACTGCTGCTCTTTCAGAGTGTCAGTGCTGAGGGAGTGCTGCACTGTCGGAAGGACAGTACCGAGGGAGTGCTGCACTGTCAGAGGGTCAGAACAGAGGGAGTGCTGAACTGTCAGAGGGTCAGTGCTGAGGGAGTGCTGCATTGTCAGAGGGTCAGTACTGAGGGAGTGCTGCACTGTCAGACGGTCAGTGCTGAGGGAGTGCTGTACTGTCAGAGGGTCAGTACTGAGGGAGGGCTGCACTGTCAGAGGGTCAGTTCTGAGGGAGTGCTGCACTGTCAGAGGGTCAGTACTGAGGGAGTGCTGCAATGTCAGAGGGTCAGTACGGAGGGAATGCTGTACTGTTGGAGGCTCAGTACTGAGGGAGTGCTGTACTGTCGGAGGGTCAGTACTGAGGGAGTGCTGCACTGTCAGAGGGTCAGTACTGAGGGAGTGCTGAACTGTCAGAGTGTCAGTACAGAGGGAGTGCTGCACTGTCGTAGGGCCTGTCTTGACGGAATGCTGCACTGTCGGTGCGTCTGTACTGAGGGAGTGCTGGACAGTCGGAGGGTCAGTACGGAGGGAGAACTGCACTGTCAGAGGTTCAGTACTGAGGGAGTGCTGCACCGCCAGAGGGTCAGTACTGAGGTTGTGCTGCATTGTCGGAGGGTCAGTACTGAGGGGTTGCAGCAGTGTCAGAGTGTCTGTACTGAGGGAGTGCTGAACTGACAGAAGATCAGTACTGAGGGAGTGCTGCACTATAGGAGGGTCAGTACTGAGGGAGTGCTGTACTGTCGGAGGATCAGTACTGAGGGAGTGCTGCACTGTCAGAGGGTCAGTACTGAGGGAGTGCTGCACAGTCAGAGGGTCTTTGCTGAGGGTGTGCTGCACTGTCAGAGGGTCAGTAATGAGCGAGTGTTGTACTGTCCTAGGGTCAGTACTGAGGGAGTGCTGCACTGTCAGAGGGTCAGTACTGAGGGAGTGCTGAACTGTCAGAGTGTCAGTACTGAGGGAGTGCTGCACTGTCGTATGGCCTGTCTTGAGGGAATGCTGCACTGTCGGTTCGTCAGTACTGAGAGACTGCTGTACTGTCCGAGTGTGTGCTGCTCTGACAGAGTGTCAGTGCTGAGTGAGTGCTGCACTGTCGGAAGGACAGTACCGTGGGAGTACTGCACTGTCAGATGGTCAGAACAGAGGGAATGCTGCACTGTCAGAGGGTCAGTACTGAGGGAGTGCTGAACTGTCAGAGGGTCAGTACTGAGGGACTGCTGCACTGTCGGAGGGTCAGTATTGAGGGAGTGCTTTACTGTCGGAGGATCAGTACTGAGGGAGTGCTGTACTGTTGGAGGCTCAGTACTGAGGGAGTGCTGTAATGTCGGAGGATCAGTACTGAGGAGAGTGCTGCACTGTCAGAGTTTCAGTACTGAGGGAGTGCTGTACTGTCGGAGGGTCAGTACTGATGGAGTGCCGCACTGTCGGAGGGTCAGTACTGAGGGAGCGCTGCACTGTCAGAGGGACAGTACTGAGGGAGTGCTGCACTGTCGGAGGGTCAGTACTGAGGGAATGCTGCACTGTCGGAGGGTCAGTACTGAGGGATTGCTGCACTCTCGGAGGGTCAGTACTGAGGGAGAGCTGCACTGTCGGAGGGTCAGTACTGAGGGAGTGCTGCACTGTCGTAGGGCCTGTCCTGAGGGAATGCTGCACTGTCGGTGGATGACTATTGAGGGAGTGCTGCATTGTCGGAGGGTCAGCACTGAGGGAGTGCTGCACTGTCAGATTGTCAGTATTGGGAGAGCGCTGTACTGTCCGAGGGTCAGTACTGAGTGTGTGCTGCTCTGTCAGAGTGTCAGTCTAAGGGATTGCTACAATGTCGGCAGGAAAGTACCGAGGGAGTGCTGCACTGTCAGAGGGTCAGTACTGAGGGAGTGTCGCACTGTCAGAGGGTCAGTCCTGAGGGAGTGCTGCACTGTCGGAGGGTCAGTGCTGAGGGACAGCTGCACTGTCGGAGCGTCAGTACAGAGGGAGAACTGCACTGTCAGAGGGTCAGTACTGAGGGAGTGCTGCACCGCCAGAGGGTCAGTACTGAGGTTGTGCTGCATTGTCGGAGGGTCAGTACTGAGGGGTTGCAGCAGTGTCAGAGTGTCTGTACTGAGGGAGTGCTGCACTGACAGAAGATCAGTACTGAGGGAGTGCTGCACTATAGGAGGGTCAGTACTGGGAGGGTGCAGCACTGTCGGAGTGTCTGTACTGAGGGAGTGCTGAACAGTCAGAGGGTCAGTACTGAGGGAATGCTGCACTGTCGGTGGGTCAGTACTGAGGGATTGCTGCTCTTTCAGAGTGTCAGTGCTGAGGGAGTTCTGCACTGTCGGAAGGACAGTACCGAGGGAGTGCTGCACTGTCAGAGGGTCAGAACAGAGGGAGTGCTGAACTGTCAGAGGGTCAGTGCTGAGGGAGTGCTGCATTGTCAGAGGGTCAGTACTGAGGGAGTGCTGCACTGTCAGACGGTCAGTGCTGAGGGAGTGCTGTACTGTCAGAGGGTCAGTACTGAGGGAGGGCTGCACTGTCAGAGGGTCAGTTCTGAGGGAGTGCTGCACTGTCAGAGGGTCAGTACTGAGGGAGTGCTGCAATGTCAGAGGGTCAGTACGGAGGGAATGCTGTACTGTTGGAGGCTCAGTACTGAGGGAGTGCTGTACTGTCGGAGGGTCAGTACTGAGGGAGTGCTGCACTGTCAGAGGGTCAGTACTGAGGGAGTGTGATCTGTCAGAGGGTCAGTACTGAGGGAGTGCTGCACTGTCAGAGGGTCAGTAATGAGGGAGTGCTGCACTGTCGTAGGGCTGGTCCTGAGGGACTGCTGCACTGTCGGTGGGTCAGTACTGAGGGATTGCTGCTCTGTCAGAGTGTCAGTGCTGAGGGAGTGCTGCATTGTCGGAAGGACTGTACCGAGGGACTGCTGCACTGTCAGATGGTCAGTATAGAGGGAGGGCTGCACTGTCAGAGGGTCAGTTCTGAGCGAGTGCTGTACTGTTGGAGGCTCAGTACTGAGGGAGTGCTGTACTATCTGAGGATCAGTACTGAGGGAGTGCTGCACTGTCAGAGGTTCAGTACTGAGGGAGTGCAGTACTGTCGGAGGGTCAGTACTGAGGGAGTGCCTCACTGTCAGTGGGTCAGTACTGAGGGAGCGCTGAACTGTCAGAGGGTCAGTACTGAGGGTGGGCTGCACTGTCAGAGGGTCAGTTCTGAGGGAGTGCTGCACTGTCAGACGGTCAGTACTGAGGGCGTGCTGCACTGTCAGAGGGTCAGTACAGAGGGAGTGCTTTACTGTTGGAGGCTCAGTACTGAGGGAGTGCTTCACTGTCATAGGGCCTGTCTTGAGGGAATGCTGCACTGTCGGTGCGTCAGTACTGAGGGAGTGCTGGACTGTCCGAGGGTCAGTACTGAGGGAGTGCTGCACTGTCAGACGGTCAATACTGAGGGAGAGCAGCACTGTCGGAGGGTCATTACTGAGGGAGTGCCGCACTGTCAGAGGTTCAGTACTGAGGGAGCGCTGCACTGTCAGATAGTCAGTACTGAGGAATTGCTGCACTCTCGGAGGGTCCGTACTGAGGGAGTGCTGCACTGTCGGAGGGTCAGTACTTAGGGAGTGCTGCAATGTTGTAGGGCCTGTCCTGAGGGAACGCTGCACTGTTGGTGGATGAGTACTGAGGGAGTGCTGCACTGTCCGTTGGTCAGTACTGAGGGAGTTCTGCACTGTCAGAGTGTCAGTCTGAGGGTTTGCTGCAATGTCGGAGGGTCAGTGCTGAGGGGCAGCTGCACTGTCGGAGGGTCAGTACTGAGGGAGAACTGCACTGTCAGAGGGTCAGTACTGAGGGAGTGCTGCACCGCCAGAGGGTCAGTACTGAGGTTGTGCTGCATTGTCGGAGGGTCAGTACTGAGGGTTGCAGCAGTGTCAGAGTGTCTGTACTGAGGGAGTGCTGCACTGACAGAAGATCAGTACTGAGGGAGTGCTGCACTATAGGAGGGTCAGTACTGGGAGGGTGCAGCACTGTCGGAGTGTCTGTACTGAGGGAGTGCTGAACTGTCAGTGGGTCAGTACTGAGGGATGCTGCACTGTCGGTGGGTCAGTACTGAGGGATTGCTGCTCTTTCAGAGTGTCAGTGCTGAGGGAGTTCTGCACTGTCGGAAGGACAGTACCGAGGGAGTGCTGCACTGTCAGAGGGTCAGAACAGAGGGAGTGCTGAACTGTCAGAGGGTCAGTGCTGAGGGAGTGCTGCATTGTCAGAGGGTCAGTACTGAGGGAGTGCTGCACTGTCAGACGGTCAGTGCTGAGGGAGTGCTGTACTGTCAGAGGGTCAGTACTGAGGGAGGGCTGCACTGTCAGAGGGTCAGTTCTGAGGGAGTGCTGCACTGTCAGAGGGTCAGTACTGAGGGAGTGCTGCAATGTCAGAGGGTCAGTACGGAGGGAATGCTGTACTGTTGGAGGCTCAGTACTGAGGGAGTGCTGTACTGTCGGAGGGTCAGTACTGAGGGAGTGCTGCACTGTCAGAGGGTCAGTACTGAGGGAGTGTGAACTGTCAGAGTGTCAGTACAGAGGGAGTGCTGCAATGTCGTAGGGCCTGTCTTGACGGAATGCTGCACTGTCGGTGCGTCTGTACTGAGGGAGTGCTGGACTGTCGGAGGGTCAGTACTGAGGGATTGCTGCACTGTCAGAGGGTCAGTGCTGAGGGAGTGCTGCACTGTCGTAGGGACTGTCTAGAGGTAATGCTGCACTGTCGGTGCGTCAGTACTGAGGGAGTGCTGGGTTGTCCGAGGGTCAGTACTGAGTGTGTGCTTCTCTGTCAGAGTGTCAGTGCTGAGGGATTGCTGCACTGTCAGATGGTCAGAACAGAGGGAGTGCTGCACTGTCAGAGGGTCAGTACTGAGGGAATGCTGCACTGTCAGAGGGTCAGTACTGAGGGAGTGCTGCACTGTCAGAGGGTCAGTGCTGAGGGAGTGCTGAACTGTCAGAGGGTCAGTGCTGAGGGAGTGCTGCACTGTCAGAGGGTCAGTACTGAGGGAGTGCTGCACTGTCCGAGGTCAGTACTGAGGGAGTGCTGCACTGTCGTAGGGCCTGTCCTGAGGGGATGCTGCACTGTCGGTGGGTCAGTACTGAGGAATTGCTGCTCTGTCAGAGTGTCAGTGCTGAAGGAGTGCTGCACTGTCGTAAGGACAGTACCGAGGGAGTGCTGCACTGTCAGATGGTCAGTACAGAGGGAGTGCTGAACTCTCAGAGTGTCAGTACTGAGGGAGGGCTGCACTGTCAGAGGGTCAGTACTGAGGGAGTGCTTTACTGTTGGAGGCTCAGTACTGAGGGAGTGCTGCACTGTCGTAGGGCCTGTCTTGATAGAATGCTGCACTGTCGGTGCGTCAGTACTGAGGGAGTGCTGGACTGTCCGAGGGTCAGTACTGAGGGAGTGCTGCACTGTCAGAAGGTCAATACTGAGGGAGTGCCGCACTGTCGGAGGGTCATTACTGAGGGAGTGCCGCACTGTCAGAGGTTCAGTACTGAGGGAGAGCTGCACTGTCAGATAGTCAGTACTGAGGAATTGCTGCACTCTCGAGGGTCCGTACTGAGGGAGTGCTGCACTGTCGGAGGGTCAGTACTTAGGGAGTGCTGCAATGTTGTAGGGCCTGTCCTGAGGGAACGCTGCACTGTTAGTGGATGAGTACTGAGGGAGTGCTGCACTGTCCGTTGGTCAGTACTGAGGGAGTTCTGCACTGTCAGAGTGTCAGTCCTGAGGGAGTGCTGCACTGTCGGAGGGTCAGTGCTGAGGGACAGCTACACTGTCGGAGGGTCAGTACTGAGGGAGAACTGCACTGTCAGAGGGTCAGTACTGAGGGAGTGCTGCACCGCCAGAGGGTCAGTACTGAGGTTGTGCTGCATTGTCGGAGGGTCAGTACTGAGGGGTTGCAGCAGTGTCAGAGTGTCTGTACTGAGGGAGTGCTGCACTGACAGAAGATCAGTACTGAGGGAGTGCTGCACTATAGGAGGGTCAGTACTGGGAGGGTGCAGCACTGTCGGAGTGTCTGTACTGAGGGAGTGCTGAACTGTCAGAGGGTCAGTACTGAGGGAATGCTGCACTGTCGGTGGGTCAGTACTGAGGGATTGCTGCTCTTTCAGAGTGTCAGTGCTGAGGGAGTGCTGCACTGTCGGAAGGACAGTACCGAGGGAGTGCTGCACTGTCAGAGGGTCAGAACAGAGGGAGTGCTGAACTGTCAGAGGGTCAGTGCTGAGGGAGTGCTGCATTGTCAGAGGGTCAGTACTGAGGGAGTGCTGCACTGTCAGACGGTCAGTGCTGAGGGAGTGCTGTACTGTCAGAGGGTCAGTACTGAGGGAGGGCTGCACTGTCAGAGGGTCAGTTCTGAGGGAGTGCTGCACTGTCAGAGGGTCAGTACTGAGGGAGTGCTGCAATGTCAGAGGGTCAGTACGGAGGGAATGCTGTACTGTTGGAGGCTCAGTACTGAGGGAGTGCTGTACTGTCGGAGGGTCAGTACTGAGGGAGTGCTGCACTGTCAGAGGGTCAGTACTGAGGGAGTGCTGAACTGTCAGAGTGTCAGTACAGAGGGAGTGCTGCACTGTCATAGGGCCTGTCTTGACGGAATGCTGCACTGTCGGTGCGTCTGTACTGAGGGAGCGCTGCACTGTCGGAGGGTCAGTACTGAGGGTTTGCTGCACTGTCAGAGAGTCTTTGCTGAGGGAGTGCTGCACTGTCGTAGGGACTGTCTAGTGGTAATGCTGCACTGTCGGTGCGTCAGTACTGAGGCAGTGCTGGGTTGTCCGAGGGTCAGTACTGAGTGTGTGCTTCTCTGTCAGAGTGTCAGTGCTGAGGGAGTGCTGCACTGTCAGATGATCAGAACAGAGGGAGTGCTGCACTGTCAGAGGGTCAGTACTGAGGGAATGCTGCACTGTCAGAGGGTCAGTACAGAGGGAGTGCTGCACTATCAGAGGGTCAGTGCTGAGGGAGTGCTGAACTGTCAGAGGGTCAGTGCTGAGGGAGTGCTGCACTGTCAGAGGGTCAGTACTGAGGAAGTGCTGCACTGTCCGAGGTCAGTACTGAGGGAGTGCTGCACTGTCAGAGGGTCAATACTGAGGGAGTGCCGCACTGTCGGAGGGTCATTACTGATGGAGTGCCGCACTGTCAGAGGTTCAGTACTGAGGGAGCGCTGCACTGTCAGATAGTCAGTACTGAGGAATTGCTGCACTCTCGGAGGGTCCGTACTGAGGGAGTGCTGCACTGTCGGAGGGTTAGTACTTAGGGAGTGCTGCAATGTTGTAGTGCCTGTCCTGAGGGAACGCTGCACTGTTGGTGGATGAGTACTGAGGGAGTGCTGCACTGTCCGTTGGTCAGCACTGAGGGAGTGCGGCACTGTCAGATTGTCAGTATTGAGGGAGCGCTGTACTGTCCGAGGTTCAGTACTGAGTGTGTGCTGCTCTGTAACAGTGTCAGTGTGAGGGAGTGCTGCACTGTCGGCAGGACAGTACCCCGGGAGTGCTGCACTGTCGGAAGGTCATTACTGAGGGAGTGCCGCACTGTCAGAGGGTCAGTACTGTGGGAGTGCGGCACTGTCAGAGGGTCAGTACTGAGGGAGTGCTGCACTGTCGTAGGGCCTGTCTTGAGGGAATGCTGCACTGTCGGTGCGTCAGTACTGAGGGAGTGCTGGACTGTCCGAGGGTCAGTACTGAGGGAGTGCTGCACTGTCAGACGGTCAATACTGAGGGAGAGCCGCACTGTCGGAGGGTCATTACTGAGGGAGTGCCGCACTGTCAGAGGTTCAGTACTGAGGGAGCGCTGCACTGTCAGATAGTCAGTACTGAGGAATTGCTGCACTCTCGGAGGGTCCGTACTGAGGGAGTGCTGCACTGTCGGAGGGTCAGTACTTAGGGAGTGCTGCAATGTTGTAGGGCCTGTCCTGAGGGAACGCTGCACTGTTGGTGGATGAGTACTGAGGGAGTGCTGCACTGTCCGTTGGTCAGTACTGAGGGAGTTCTGCACTGTCAGAGTGTCAGTCCTGAGGGTTTGCTGCACTGTCGGAGGGTCAGTGCTGAGGGGCAGCTGCACTGTCGGAGGGTCAGTACTGAGGGAGAACTGCACTGTCAGAGGGTCAGTACTGAGGGAGTGCTGCACCGCCAGAGGGTCAGTACTGAGGTTGTGCTGCATTGTCGGAGGGTCAGTACTGAGGGGTTGCAGCAGTGTCAGAGTGTCTGTACTGAGGGAGTGCTGCACTGACAGAAGATCAGTACTGAGGGAGTGCTGCACTATAGGAGGGTCAGTACTGGGAGGGTGCAGCACTGTCGGAGTGTCTGTACTGAGGGAGTGCTGAACTGTCAGAGGGTCAGTACTGAGGGAATGCTGCACTGTCGGTGGGTCAGTACTGAGGGATTGCTGCTCTTTCAGAGTGTCAGTGCTGAGGGAGTTCTGCACTGTCGGAAGGACAGTACCGAGGGAGTGCTGCACTGTCAGAGGGTCAGAACAGAGGGAGTGCTGAACTGTCAGAGGGTCAGTGCTGAGGGAGTGCTGCATTGTCAGAGGGTCAGTACTGAGGGAGTGCTGCACTGTCAGACGGTCAGTGCTGAGGGAGTGCTGTACTGTCAGAGGGTCAGTACTGAGGGAGGGCTGCACTGTCAGAGGGTCAGTTCTGAGGGAGTGCTGCACTGTCAGAGGGTCAGTACTGAGGGAGTGCTGCAATGTCAGAGGGTCAGTACGGAGGGAATGCTGTACTGTTGGAGGCTCAGTACTGAGGGAGTGCTGCACTGTCGGAGGGTCAGTACTGAGGGAGTGCTGCACTGTCAGAGGGTCAGTACTGAGGGAGTGTGAACTGTCAGAGTGTCAGTACAGAGGGAGTGCTGCAATGTCGTAGGGCCTGTCTTGACGGAATGCTGCACTGTCGGTGCGTCTGTACTGAGGGAGTGCTGGACTGTCGGAGGGTCAGTACTGAGGGATTGCTGCACTGTCAGAGGGTCAGTGCTGAGGGAGTGCTGCACTGTCGTAGGGACTGTCTAGAGGTAATGCTGCACTGTCGGTGCGTCAGTACTGAGGGAGTGCTGGGTTGTCCGAGGGTCAGTACTGAGTGTGTGCTTCTCTGTCAGAGTGTCAGTGCTGAGGGATTGCTGCACTGTCAGATGGTCAGAACAGAGGGAGTGCTGCACTGTCAGAGGGTCAGTACTGAGGGAATGCTGCACTGTCAGAGGGTCAGTACTGAGGGAGTGCTGCACTGTCAGAGGGTCAGTGCTGAGGGAGTGCTGAACTGTCAGAGGGTCAGTGCTGAGGGAGTGCTGCACTGTCAGAGGGTCAGTACTGAGGGAGTGCTGCACTGTCCGAGGTCAGTACTGAGGGAGTGCTGCACTGTCGTAGGGCCTGTCCTGAGGGGATGCTGCACTGTCGGTGGGTCAGTACTGAGGAATTGCTGCTCTGTCAGAGTGTCAGTGCTGAAGGAGTGCTGCACTGTCGTAAGGACAGTACCGAGGGAGTGCTGCACTGTCAGATGGTCAGTACAGAGGGAGTGCTGAACTGTCAGAGTGTCAGTACTGAGGGAGGGCTGCACTGTCAGAGGGTCAGTTCTGAGGGAGTGCTGCACTATCAGACGGTCAGTACTGAGGGCGTGCTGCACTGTCAGAGGGTCAGTACTGAGGGAGTGCTTTACTGTTGTAGGCTCAGTACTGAGGGAGTGCTGCACTGTCGTAGGGCCTGTCTTGATAGAATGCTGCACTGTCGGTGCGTCAGTACTGAGGGAGTGCTGCACTGTCGGAGGGTCAGTACTTAGGGAGTGCTGCAATGTTGTAGGGCCTGTCCTGAGGGAACGCTGCACTGTTAGTGGATGAGTACTGAGGGAGAGCTGCACTGTCCGTTGGTCAGTACTGAGGGAGTTCTGCACTGTCAGAGTGTCAGTCCTGAGGGAGTGCTGCACTGTCGGAGGGTCAGTGCTGAGGGACAGCTACACTGTCGGAGGGTCAGTACTGAGGGAGAACTGCACTGTCAGAGGGTCAGTACTGAGGGAGTGCTGCACCGCCAGAGGGTCAGTACTGAGGTTGTGCTGCATTGTCGGAGGGTCAGGACTGAGGGGTTGCAGCAGTGTCAGAGTGTCTGTACTGAGGGAGTGCTGCACTATAGGAGGGTCAGTACTGGGAGGGTGCAGCACTGTCGGAGTGTCTGTACTGAGGGAGTGCTGAACTGTCAGAGGGTCAGTACTGAGGGAATGCTGCACTGTCGGTGGGTCAGTACTGAGGGATTGCTGCTCTTTCAGAGTGTCAGTGCTGAGGGAGTGCTGCACTGTCGGAAGGACAGTACCGAGGGAGTGCTGCACTGTCAGAGGGTCAGAACGGAGGGAGTGCTGAACTGTCAGAGGGTCAGTGCTGAGGGAGTGCTGCATTGTCAGAGGGTCAGTACTGAGGGAGTGCTGCACTGTCAGACGGTCAGTGCTGAGGGAGTGCTGTACTGTCAGAGGGTCAGTACTGAAGGAGGGCTGCACTGTTAGAGGGCCAGATCAGAGGGAGTGCTGCACTTTAGGAGGGTCAGTACTGAGGGAGTGCTGCAATGTCAGAGGGTCAGTACGGAGGGAATGCTGTACTGTTGGAGGCTCAGTACTGAGGGAGTGCTGTACTGTCGGAGGGTCAGTACTGAGGGAGTGCTGCACTGTCAGAGGGTCAGTACTGAGGGAGTGCTGAACTGTCAGAGTGTCAGTACAGAGGGAGTGCTGCACTGTCGTAGGGCCTGTCTTGACGGAATGCTGCACTGTCGGTGCGTCTGTACTGAGGGAGCGCTGCACTGTCGGAGGGTCAGTACTGAGGGTTTGCTGCACTGTCAGAGAGTCTTTGC
>NW_024470665.1:3031713-3050412 GCF_017639515.1 Carcharodon carcharias | reverse complement strand
CCACCCCCCACCAAAGGGGCATTAGTGAGCCAGATGGGTTTTTAACAACAATCGATAGTTTCATGCCAACATCCCCAAGACTGGCCCTTGATTCCAACGTTATTAATTGAGTTTAACCCGGGGTGGGGTTCGAACCTCGGACCCGGATCGATAGGCCCAGGCCTCCGCGGCGACGGGTCCAGTGGCACTCCGCTGCGCCGCCGGGCTCCCTGGTCCAGGTCGGTCACTGGTACCGCCGGGAAGTTGCGGCGTCCGGAGACGGCGGGCGAAGAGAGAGTTGCGGGACTGGGAAACGTTGGCGGTGAGCAGAGCTTGGGGTGGGTCCTTTGGAGTGGAGGGGAGGCTGAGAGGAGAAGTTTGGAAAAACCGGGAGAGGTGGCGATCGGCCGGACAGGAAGCAGCTATTGCTCTTGGCTGAAGGGGTCAAGGCGGGGGCACGGATTCGGGAGTGGGGGGTGCCCGGAGAGAGGCTCGAGATTCTGACGGCTCTGGAGGGGACAATTTCTTCCTCAGAGAGGGAGGGGAGGATCGGAACTCACGGCCTGATGGGGTGGTGGAGGGAGAAGGATAATAAAAAGTTTGAAAGGGCAGAACCAGAGGCGACAGGCAAAGAGCTGGAAAGTGGGTTAGTCTGGACAGCTACTTGTCAGCAGGCATTGCGCTTGACGGGCGAGTGGTCTCCTCCCCGAGAGGGTGGATTGCCCTTGATGGGGACGGAGGGGGACACTATCGTTCGGCACAGAGACCGGGCGAGACTTACGATGTCAGTGGCCAGCTCGATGAAGAGAATAGATGCAGCACTGCAGGGGCGCAGTGGGACGCTCATGGTGATGTAGATGAGGTAAGGAGGCCAGTTCCGGAATGTTCTTTGTCAGCGTGTAGGCAATCGACTTCTTCAGGTTATTTGTCAAATGAGGCGCCCTAAGAAAATGAGTTCAAGGCAAAACTTTAAAAAGCCGGCGCACTGAAGATGTCGAAACCCCTGATCTCTCAGCTTAAGCTCTGAACCTCGCCACTCAAAACTGCGACCAACCTCACGTTTGCAGGCCATGTTGTACCCTGTCCTGGGAGTGTTTGATGGGGGACAGTGTAGAGGGAGATTTGCTCTGTATCTAACCCCGATGTGTTCCTGTCTGGGTAGTGTTTGATGGGGACAGTGTAGAGGGAGCTTTACTCTATATCTAACCCGTGCTGTACCTGTCCTGGGAGTGTTTGATGGGGACAGTGTAGAGGGACCTTTACTCTGTATCTAACCGTTACTGTATCTGTCCTGGGAGAGTTTGATGGGGACACGGTAAGTCACCCTTTCCTACCTTGCTCTACTCAGTTACAATTGAGGCAAAGTTATCGTCCAGGAGAATCATGTCTGCTGCATTCTTGCAGCGTCTGATCCCGCGATCCCCATCGCAATTCCGATGTCCGCTATCTTCAGTGCCGGTGAGTCGTTGACTCCATCTCCAGTTACAGCAACGATGGAGCCCTGAGAGAGAGGGGGGGAGAGAGGAGAGGAGTAGTGAGGAGCGATGAATGGGCATTAAACTGCGTCTGCAAGCAAGATCAATACTGGATGGTCACGTACACTGTACAAACCAGGAGGGAGATTGAATGACCGGCCAACGGCAGTTTCAGGCGTGGCTCGTGGAACAATTTTGGTGGCTTCATAAATACACCTCCGACAACAACGTGCATTTATATAGCTCCTCTAACATCCAAAGCACTTCAGTCTTGGGCCCAAACAGCCAGTCAATGAAGGATAGAACTGGAGCCCATTTGACCACCTTATTTATTTACAGGTTACACAATACAAGCATGCACCTCTAACCCACAACCCCAGTTTTCGTCTGTCCCCAGTTACTGCCCCACCTCTATTCCATTAAACAATTTAATGCACGATTAACACGCGGGGAGCGTAAATCTGACCCCGATCAGCTGATTTTAGGGAGAGGTCACCATAAGCTCAAAGAGGTCAGTCAGTTAAAGGAATGTCTTAAAGGAGGAGGGAGCGAGGCAGAGAGGTTTAGGGAGGTCAATCCAGAGCTTAGGGCCCCAGGCAGCTGAAGGCTCGGCCACCGATGGTGGAATGATGGGAATCAGAGGATGCTCAAGAGGCTGGAATTGGAGGAATATGGGGACTCAGAGGGTTGTAGGGGCTGGAGGAGGTGACAGGGATAGGAGGGTGTTTGAAGGGGTTTGTAAACAAGGATGGAGCATTTTAAAAATGAGGCATTGCCTGACTGGGAGCCAACGAGCGAGAGAGGGTGAGGGGAGGTGATGAGTGAGAAACTGCTTTATTTGTTGGGTTGATCAGGGTGGGAGAGAGAGAGAGACAGAGCGAGAGAAGAGAGACTCAGAGAGAGAGAGGCTCACAGGGAGAGACTGAGAGAGAGAGTGCGAATCAGGAGTGAGAGAGAGAGAGAGACTCAGAGAGATTCAGAGAACAATAGAGAGATCAGGGTGAGAAACCCAGAGAGGAAAGAGAGACTCTGAGAGAGAGAATCCAAGAGAGAGAAAGACAGACAGACAGACACTGTTGTTGGACTCAGTGCCTCTGACTGGGGGGAAGGTTAGTACAGGGGAGATATCTTGCCAGAGTTCCCATGCATGATCACTGTCTGGTCACTCTGAGTGGACAGAGTACACATGGACACTGGAAGGATTAGCCTCAGTAGTAATGTCCCACACCCAAGGTTGAATATCGCACTCACTCACCAGTTTTGACAGCTCTCCACAATGATCAGCTTCTGTTGGGGTGATGTGCGGGCAAACACCATCTCGGGTGGGAGCGTAACATATCCACCAGCTCATCGGAGGTCATATCCTTCAGCTGTCCACCATTAACTACAGCCGCTCTGGCATCCCTACAGGGGCAAATCACAGGCATGTTACTGAGGAACATTGAAAATCACACTGCACTCATACCCCATCAGATAGGAACAGGAGGGAGGCCCATTCAGCTCCCTCGAGCCTGTTACACAGGAACAGCAGGAGGCCCATTCAGCTCCCTCGAGCCTGTTACACAGGAACAGGAGGAGGTCCATTCAGCCCCCTCGAGCTTGTTACACAGGAAAAGGAGGAGGCCCATTCAGCCCCCTCGAGCCTGTTACACAGGAACAGGAGGAGGCCCATTCAGCCCCTCGAGCCTGTTACACAGGAACAGGAGGAAGCCCATTCAGCCCCTCGAGTGTGTTACACAGGAACAGGAGGAGGCCCCATTCAGCCCTTGACATCAAGGCAGCATTTGACCGAGTGTGGCATCAAGGAGCCCCAGCAAAACTGGAGTCAATGGGAATCAGGGGGAAAACTCTCCGCTGGTTGGAGTCATACCAGCACAAAGGAAGATGGTTGTGGTTGTTGGGGGTCAGTCATCTCAGCTCCAGGACATCAGTGCAGGAGTTACTCAGGGTAGTGTCCTCGACCCAACCATCTTCAGCTGCTTCCTCAATGACCTTCCTTCCATCATAAGGTCAGAAGTGGGGATGGTCGCTGATGATTGCACAATGTTCAGCGCATTCACAACTCCTCAGATACTGAAACAGTCCATGTCCAAATGCAGCAAGGACCTGGACAATATCCAGGTTTGGGCTGACAAGTGGCAAATAACATTCACACCACACAGTGCCAGGCAATGACCGTCTCCAACAAGAGAGAATCCAACCATCGCCCCTTGACGTTCAATGGCATTACCATATGGGAACCAGTGTGTGACCGTGTAACCAGGGTGGACAGATTTAAAACAAAAACAGAATTACCTGGAAAAACTCAGCAGGTCTGGCAGCATCGGCGGAGAAGAAAAGAGTTGACGTTTCGAGTCCTCATGACCCTTCGACAGAACTAGTTCTGTCGACAGGGTCATGAGGACTCGAAACGTCAACTCTTTTCTTCTCCGCCGAGCTGCCAGACCTGCTGAGTTTTTCCAGGTAATTCTGTTTTTGTTTTGGATTTCCAGCATCCGCAGTTTTTTTGTTTTTATCTCTGGACAGATTTAACCTGGCTGAAATTGGGGAGGGTCTGGCCTGGCTGAGATTGATCAGTATTCAGTGCTTACCGCCTGTCCACCTGTTCGACAGGAATCCTCTTGCGAGCTGCAATATCCTCAACTGTCTCACTGCCCTCGGAGATGATCCCCACACTGGCAGCATTGCCTTGGCAGGGATGGGGTGGTCACCAGTAACCATAATCACCTACGTACACATCAACACAGTTAGCACTTGCAGAGGAAAGTTCCTCAAAGGATTCTCCTACCATCATCTCCAAACATCCGCTCAGATCACAAAACCTCCCTCAGATCGCCCACGCTCCCTCAGATCACCCACCCTCCCTCAGATCACCGAACCCTCCCTCAGATCACCCACCCTCCCTCAGATCACCGAACCCTCCCTCAGATCACCCACCCTCCCTCAGACCACCGAACCCTCCCTCAGACCACCGAAAACCCTCAGATCACCGAACCCTCCCTCAGATCACTCACCCTCCCTCAGATCACCCACCCTCCTCAGACCACGAACCCTCCTTCAGATCACCCACCTCCTCAGATCACCCACCCTCCCTCAGATCACCCACGCTCCCTCAGATCACCCACCCTCCCTCAGACCACCGAACCCTCCCTCAGATCACCGACACCCTCCTCAGATCACCCACCCTCCCTCAGATCACCCACCCACCCTCAGATCACCCACCCTCCTTCAGACACCGAACCCTCCATCAGATCACCCACCCTCCCTCAGATCACCCACCCTCCCTCAGATCACCGAACCCTCCCTCAGATCACCCACCCTCTCTCAGATCACCCACCCTCCCTCAGATCACCACCCTCCTCAGACCACAGAACTCTCCCTCAGATCACCACTCCCTCAGATCACCAACCCTCCCTCAGATCACCCACCCTCCCTCAGATCACACCATCCTCAGATCACCCATCCTCCCTCAGACCACCGAACCCTCCTTCAGATCACCCTCCCTCAGATCACCCACCCGCCCTCAGATCACCCACGCTCCCTCAGACCACCAAACGCTCCCTCAGATCACCAACCCTCCCTCAGACCACCAAACCTCCCTCAGATCAACACCTCCCTCAGACCACCCACCCTCCCTCAGATCACCCACCCTCCCTCAGACCACCCACCTCCCTCAGATCACCCATCCTCCCTCAGATCACCCACCCTCCCTCAGATCATCGAGCCCTCCCTCAGATCACCCACCCTCCCTCAGATCAGATGCCCTCCTCAAATCTCCCACCATTCTCACTTCACTGATTCAGAACCCCTCGATTAGATTCTAGCCTGTAACTCACTCCCGGGTAACTGTTATTCTATATACAAACACTCCCCTGGACCCCTCGATTAGATTCTAGCCTGTAACTCACTCCAGGGTAACTGTTATTCTA
Organism: Carcharodon carcharias; assembly: GCF_017639515.1. Classification (NCBI taxonomy): domain Eukaryota; kingdom Metazoa; phylum Chordata; class Chondrichthyes; order Lamniformes; family Lamnidae; genus Carcharodon; species Carcharodon carcharias. The sequence continues at coordinate 3,045,029 of NW_024470665.1, read as the reverse complement.
TATATAAAAACCACCCCGTACCCTCGTTCCAGACTGTAACTCACTCCTAGATATCTATTATTCTCTATATAAAGCCCTGAACCCCTCGATTAGATTCCAGTCTGTAACTCGCTCCCGGATACCTGTTATTCTATATATAAACCCCCAAAACCGCTCGATTAGATTCTAGTCTGTAACTCACTCCCGGGTATCTGTTATTCTATATATAAACCACCCCGAACCCCTCGATTAGATTCCGTCTGTAACTCACTCCCGGGTATCTGTTATTCTATATATAAACCCACAAACCTCGATTAGATTCCAGTCTGTAACTCACTCCGGGTATCTGTTATTCTATATATAACCACAAACCCCTCGATTAGATTCCAGTCTGTAACACACTCCCGGGGATCTGTTATTCTATATAAAAAACCCCTACCGGAACCTTCGATTAGATTCCAGTCTGTAAGTCACTCCGGGTATCTGTTATTCTCTATATAAACCCCCCCGAACCCCTCGATTAGATTCCAGTCTGTAACTCAGTATCAGGTATCTGTTATCCATGCACATATTCCCTATGAAACCCTGGATTTGACCCCGTGATCACTCAGCATGCACCTACCCTGATCCCTGCGGTCCTACATTTAACCACAGCGTCTGGTACTGTAGCTCTGGGAGGATCAATCATGGAAATGAGGCCATCGAAACACAGGCCACTGGTGGGAAAATTCATGTCATCCGTGTCAAAAGAGAATCCTCGGGGAAATTCCTTCTCATTCAGGTAAATGTGACAGAATCCTGGGTAAGAGAGTCACTGGTTACTTGATGATTACATCAACCCTTGCTTGGCTGACACCTGGAGCAACATCAACAGGTCTAGAGTGGAAGTACAGCTCCTTATTAAGATTCCTGCCCCACACCAGCCTCCTCCGTCCCTCCATCTCACCCCATCCCCATATCCTTCTATTCCTCTCTCCCCCTCATGTGTTTATCCAGCTTCCCCCTTAAACACATCGACGCTATTCACCTCGACCACTCCCCGTGGGAGCGAGTCCCACATACTCCCCCACTCCCTGGGTAAAGAGGTTTCTCTTGAATTCCCCCATTGGGTTTATTAGTGACGATCTCATATCGATGGCTCCTAGTTCTGGTCTCAACCACATTGGCTCCTAGTCTGGCAACACCTTGATTTTAAAATTCTCAGATTTGTTTTCAAAGCACTCCCTATCTCTGTAACCAAGTCCATCCCCTCCAACCCTCCCTATTTCTGTAACCTCCTCCAGCCCTACAACCCTCCCTATCTCTGTAACCAACTCCATCCCCTCCAACCCTCCCTATTTCTGTAACCTCCTCCAGCCCTACAACCCTCCCTATCTCTGTAACCTCCTCCAGCCCATACACCCCTCCCTATCTCTGTAACATCCTCCAGCCCTACACCCCTCCCTATCTCTGTAACCAACTCCATCCCCTCCAACCCTCCCTATTTCTGTAACTTCCTACAACCCTCCCTATCTCTGTAACTAACTTCATCCTCTCCAACCTCCCTATCTCTGTAAACTCCTCCTGCCCCTACAACCCTCACTATCTCTGTAACATCCTCCAGCCCTAAATTCTCCCTATCTCTGTAACCTCATAACCCTCCCTATCTCTGTAACCCCTCCAGCCCCTACAACCCTCCCTATCTCTGTAACCTTCTCCAGCCCTACACCCCTCCCTATCTCTGTAACCCAGTCCAATCCCTTCAACCCTCCTATTTCTGTAACTTCCTCCAGCCCTACAACCCTCCATATTTCTGTAACTAACTTCATCCCCTCCAACCCTCCCTATCTTTGTAACCTCCTCCAGCCCTACAACCCTCCCTATCTCTGTAACCTCCTCTAGTCCTACAACCCTCCCTATCTCTGTAACCCCCTCCAGCCCTACAACTCTCCCTATCTCTCAACCCCTCCAGCCCCTACAATCTTTCCTAACTCTGTAACCTCCTCTGTCCCCTACAACCCTATCTCTGTAACCTCCTCCAGCCCCTACAACCCTCCCTACCTCTGTAACCACCTCCAGCCCCTACACACTCCCTATCTCTGTAACCTCCTCCAGCCCCTACAGCCGTCCTTACCTCTGTAACCACCTCCAGCCCCGACACCCCTCACTATCTCTGTAACCACCTCCAACACCTACACCCCTCCCTATCTCTGTAACTACCTCCAGCCCCTCCAACCCTCCCTATCTCTGTAACCACCTCCAGATCCTACAACCTTCCCTATCTCTGTAACCTCCTCCAGCCCCTACAACCCTTCCTCTCTGTAACCATCTCCAGCCCCTACAACCCTCCCTATCTCTGTAACCTCCTCCAGCCCTACAACCCTCCCTATCTCTGTAACCTCCTCCAGACCCTACAACCCTCCTATCTCTGTAACCTCCTCCAGCCCCTACAACTCTCCCTATATCTCTAACCCCCTCCAGCCCCTACAACCTCCCTATCTCTGTAACCTCCTCCACCCCTACACCCTCCCTATCTCTGTAACGTCTCCAGCCCCTACAACCCTCCCTATCTCTGTAACGTCTCCAGCCCCTACATCCCTCCCTATCTCTGTACCTCCTCCAGACCCTACAACCCTCCCTATCTCTGTAACCTCCTCCAGCCCCTACAACTCTCCCTATATCTCTAACCCCTCCAGCCCCTACAACCCTCCCTATCTCTGTAACCTCCTCCAGCCCCTACAACCCTCGCTAACTCTGTAACCACATCCAGACCCACAACCCTCCCTATCTCTGTAATCTGCTCCAGCCCCTACACCCTCCCTATCTCTGTAACCACCTCCACTCCCTGCAACGCACCCTATCTCTGTAACCTCCTCCAGCCCCTACAAACCTCCCTATCTCTGTCACCTCCTCCAGCCACTACAACCCTACGAGATCTCTGTGCTCCTCCAATTCCGGCCTCTTGACCATCCCCCGATTCCCATCGCTCCACCATTGGCGGCCGTGCCTTCAGCTGTTCTGGGGGGGGCCCTGAGCTCTGGAATTCCCTCCCTAAACTCTCCACGTTTCTCTCTCTCTCTCTCTCTGTCTCCTCTCTCTCTCTCTCTCTTTCTTCTCTCTCTCTTTCTCTCTCTCTCTTTCTCTCTCTGTCTCTCTCCCTCCTCTTTAAGACTTTCTTAATACAGACCTCTTTGTCTGAGCTTATGACACCTGCCTTTACATTTCTTTATGTGACTCGGGGTCGGATTTTATCAGTCTGATTGACCCTCCTGTGCAGCGGATGTCTTACTCGGCTGAAGTTGCTATATAGATGCAGGTTGTAGTTGTATTTACCCAGCACCCTCTCTCCAGTCCTCCGAGATCCATGTATGCAGTCTGAAACGCCTCCTTCCATTGTTCATCCAGCGGTAGCTCCTGTCCCTTGATCATGATGGGTTTGCACAGCGTTCGAGGATACGTTTCTGGAGCTCCCTTCATACCATTAGATATCGCAGATCCAGTGGGTCCTCCATTTCGTGGATCGGACAGACTGCGGAAAGTGACGGAGAATCACATCCAGTTACAGCCAGCATACAGCACAGAAACAGGCCATTCGGCCCAATCTGCTCCGTGATGGTGTTCCCTGCCCACACCAGCCTCCTCCCCCCCCCTCCCTCATCTCACCCCATATCCTTCTATTCCCTTTCTCTCCCTCATGTGTTTATCCAGCTTCACCCTTAAACACATCGACACTATTCACCTCGACCGCTCCCCGTGGGAGCGACGTCCCACATTCTCCCCACTCTCTGGGTAAAAGAAGTTTCTCCTGAATTCTCCGGTGCATTTTGGAGTCAGTCCTGCCACAGGTCCAAGTCTGACCCCGTGCCTGACCTCACTGACCTGGATCTGACTCACTGACCTGGCATCTGACCCCATTTCTGATCCCATATCTGACCCTCACATCCCATATCTGACCTCACTGACTCCGATTCTGAACTCCCTGATACCTGTCTGACCTCCCTGACCATGACTCTAATCTCACTGATCCTTGTCCGACTTCACTGACCTTAGTCTGGCCCTCACTGGTTCCGTGTCTGACCGTCATCCTGACCTCACTGACCCATGTCTGACCCCATGTCAGACCTGCACTGACCCGTCTGACCTCATTGACCTTTGTCTGACTTGCACTGTTCCCCCCACCGTGTCTGATCCCATGTCTGACCCCCATCTGTCCCTCACTGACCCTGAGTCTGACCCCCATGTTTGCCCCAGGCTTGACCTCCCTGACCCCTGTCTGACCTCACTTTCCCCATGTCCAACTTCACTGGCACCACATCTGATCTCCCTGACCCTATGTCCGACCCCACTGCCTGACCTCACTGGCCACGAGTTTGTCCTCCCTGACTAATGTTTCTGACCTTTTGATCCTTTTATCTGACATCATTGACCCCTGCCCTAACCTGCACTGACCCCACCATTGACCATCACTGAACTCCATGTCTAACTTGCATTGACCCTGCTGACCTGCACTGTGACCCCTCATCTGACTGCAATGATCCATGTCCTGACCTCACTGCCCAGAGTCTGACCTCCCCTGACCCTGTGTCTGGCCTCCCTGATCCATGTCTGACCTTACGGACCCTGTGTCTGACCTCACTGACCCCTGTGCCTGACCTCCTCGACCCCGAGTCTGACCTCCTCGACCCCGAGTCTGACCTCCTCGACCCCGAGTCTGACCTCCTCCACCCTGAGTCTGACCTCCTCGACCCTGAGTCTGACCTCCTTGACCGCGAGTCTGACTCACTGACCCCTGTGTCTGACCTCCTTGACCCCAAGTCTGAACCTCCTTGACCCCGAGTCTGATCTACCGTGACCCTGATGATAACAGGCGCCCCCCCCCCCTTATCAGCTCCTGATCCTTGCCCCAGTTCTCTCCCATCCACTGATGCCAGCCCTTGACTTCCCCTCACCTGGAACTTGTTGGTGGAGTTGAACGGAATCTCGCAGATTTTCTTGAACCGATGTCGGTAATCCAAAACATTACCAATGGTCAGCTCGGTGAATTTCAGCAAAGCAGTCTCAGAGGCATCTCCAATAACCTCTCTCTGAGCGGAATCGAGGGGATGAGATTAGGATCCACAAGTGAACAGAAGAGATTCCTGCTCCTAATACATTCAGTCATCAGGTCTCCGAATCAAAGATTATTTTATATATTGTGCCTCCCACCACCTCACTGGGTTGGGGGGGTGTGGTGGGGGGATGGGGGGGGGATGGGGGGGCTCAGTGACCCAGATTGTCTGTTTTTAGTGCTGTTAGTTAAGGGTTAAATATTGACACCAGGGCACCGGGGAGAACTCCCTCCCACACCAGCCTCACACCCACATCACCCCGCCCCCCCCACAACCCCACCCCATCTCCCCTCTTCTTCCAAATAGTGGCCGTGCTGTGTGAGCTGATCTTAGGGAGGGTGGGCAGAGTCCCTCTGAAGAGATATCGGACAGGGGTTCCTGCTCATGAAATAACCGAGGTGATGGCAGGAAAAGTGTCGTGGTGTTGTGTAGTGTGGTGGTGTGTGGAGCCATGGACGACAGGCTGGACTGGGTACCCTTAGAAAGGTAAATTCAAAAGCTCTGACCCCATGACTCCTCCACGCCCAACTCAACATCAACTCACACCCCTCCCAGCCACCCCCATGGTGCCTCATACCCCTCCATGCCAACTCAATGCCAACCCGAGGCCCTTCCTTGCCATTCACCAGAATGTGCTATGTACATAGCCAAAGAGCCACGTCAGAACAATGGCAAGTGTGGACCACCGATTGAGGAAAAAGCAGCACCCACTCATAAATCCACTTAGAAGTAAAAATGCTGTTCTGACAACCCTGTAACAGCGTCAAACAGAGAGACCATTGAAGTACCAATCACAGTGGTTCCCAAACACACCGACCACTCTTAATCTGTCCAGATCAACACTGAGACATTGACAAAAGAAATCGCAGGATGAATAACCTTCTTATAACCACTTAAAGATGTCAATTCAAACAAAACCAAGCATGGACCCCAGTTGTCCCAACAGGACCCCCCTGCTGAGATAATGGATCTGGTCTCGCAGCGAAGCCAAATAAGGATCAGAAAATGTACCGTGAGATCTCGCTTCTACCGCATTTAATATGGTCAAGTGGCGGTAAAGGATCTGCGGCACAAACCATGAAAGGAGAGCGCGAGAGAAATCAGAAGTTGCAGACTGGTGCAGATCATGAGGATTCAGGGAATATTGGGTGGGGGCGTGGTGGTAGGACCGATGAGACGGGAATAAAGAGACGGCCTTAGCCAAAGCTAAACCCAAACTCCACCAGACACCAGCCCGGAGGACTGCCGCTCCCCACTCTCTCCCCACCCCGTGTGATCAGAGAAGGGACCTCTCCCGACCCTGGATCTCTCCTGCCCGGACATATACCACGTACTTACCTTCGGGATTGGGATGCCGTCCTGGTTGGGTTTGAACATCGCACGATTACACAGTGTGGCAACACGAGAGGACAGCGCGCCATGTATCCGACGTATGGTCAAAGCTGTGGCCTGAAAGATTAAAACTGGATCTAAATATTGCCTCCACCAACCAGTGCAGCACTCCCTCACTACTGACCCTCTGACAGTGCAGCGCTCCCCTCAGTACTGACCCCTCTGACAGTGCAGCACTCCCTCCAGTACTGACACCTCCGACAGTGCAGCAACTCCCTCAGCAATGACCCCTCCGACAGTGCGGCACTCCCCTACAGTACTGATCCTCCGAACCAGTGCAGCACTCCCTCAGTACTGACCATCTGACAGTGCGGCACTCCCCCTCAGTACTGACCCCTACTGACAGTGCAGCACTCCCTCAGTACTGACCCTCCGACAGTGCAGCAATCCCTCAGTACTGACCTCGACAGTGCAGCCACCTCCCTCAGTTGCTGACCATCCAACAGTGCAGCACTCCCTCAGCACTGACCCTCTGACCAGTGCAGCACTCCCTCAGCGCTGACCCTCTGACAGTGCAGCACTCCCTCAGCGCTGACCCCTCTGACAGTGCAGCACTCATCAGCGCTGACCCTCTGACAGTGCAGCACCTCCCTCAGCGCTGACCCTCTGACAGTGCAGCACTCCCTCAGTACTGACCCCTCCGACAGTGCAGCACTCCCCTCAGTACTGACATCCGACAGCTTGCAGCACTCCCTCAGCACTGACCCTCTGACAGAGCAGCACCCTCCCTCAGCGCTGACCCTCTGACAAGTGAAGCACTCCCTCACGTACTGACCCTCTGACAGTGCAGCTCTCCCTCAGTACTGACCCCTCGGATAGTGCAGCAGTCCCTCAGTACTCACCCTCCGACACTGCAGCATTCCCTCAGTAATGACCATCACGACAGTGCATGCACTCCCTCAGCAACTGAACCCTCTGACAGATGCAGCACTCCCTCAGCGCTGACCCTCTGACAGTGCAGCACTCCCTCAGCGCTGACCCTCTGACAGTGCAGCACTCCCTCAGCGCTGACCCTCTGACAGTGCAGCACTCCCTCAGTACTGACCCTCTCCACAGTGCCAGCACTCCCTCAGTACTGACCCTCCGACAGTGCAGCACTCCCTCCAGCGCTGACCCTCTGACAGTGCAGCACTCCCTCAGCGATGACCCTCTGACAGGTGCAGCGCTCCCGCAGGGACCCTTTTGGAGAGGGAGTCTCTCTCTGCCGGGTTCCCTGTTTTAAGGGGTGATCTCGTTGACGTCCTGATTCACTCCCTTCATGAGCTGTTTGCTCAGCTCTCGGGATGGAATTCCCTTACCTGACTGATCCTCAGTGGTATCTGCTGAATGGATCTGATTGTCGAACCAGAGATGGGAGGACAGTCATTCTGTTCTGGGTCAAAGTTACGGTCTTATCAGAACAGATGACTGAGGTTGACCCCAGTGTCCTCGACCGCCTCCAGAATTCTTCACCACACAATTCTTAAGAGCCAGACGCTTTGCCGTTTAGCGAGAGGCAAAACTGTGGACAGCACGGGGTCTAATACAGAGTAAAGTTCCCTCTACACTGTCCCCATCAAACACACCCAGGACAGATACAGCACGGGTGTTCGATACAGAGTAAAGTTCCCTCTACACTGTCCCCATCAACACACCCCAGGCAGGTACAGCATGGGGTTAGATACAGAGTAAAGCTCCTCTAAATAGGGATTCAGACAGGTTAGGTGAGTGGGCAAAAACTTGGCAGATGGAATATAATGTGGGAAAATGTGAGGTTCTGCACTTTTGGCAGGAAAGAATAGAGGAGCTGAATATTATTTAAATGGAGAAAGATGGCAGAAAGCTGCAGCACAGAGGGATTTGGAGTCTTGTGCATGAATCCCCAAAAGCTAACATACAAGTTCAACAGGTAATAGGGAAGGCAAGTGGAATGTTGGCCTTTATTTCAAAGAGGAATGGAGTATAAAATAGGGAAGTCTTGCATAAAACTATACAAGACGCTAGTTAGACCACACCTAGAATACTGTGAACAGTTTTGGACCCTTTATCTAAGGAAAGATGTATTGGCATTGGAGGCAGTCCAGAGAAGGTTCACTAGGTTGATCCTGGATATGGAGGGATTTTCTTATCAGGAGAGGTTGAGTAGGTTGAGCCTGTACTCATTGGAGTTTAGAAGAATGAGAGCTGACCTTATTGAAACATATAAGATTCTTAGGGAGCGTGACAGGGTAGATGCTGAGAGGTTGTTTCCCCTTGTGGGAGAGTCTAGGAGCAGAGGGCATAATCTCAGAGTAAGGGGTCACCCATTTGAGACAGAGATGAGGAGGAATCTCCTCTCTCGGAGGGTAGTGAATGTGTGGAATTCTTTACCGCAGAGAGCTGCAGAGGCTGGGTCGCTGAGTATATTCAGGGTGGGAGATAGACAGGTTTTTAATCAGTCAGGGAATCAAGGGTTAGGGCGGGGGGGAAAAGGCAGGAAAGTGGGGTTAGGATCATCAGGTCAGCCATGGTTCTCAATGAAGGGCAGAGCAGACTCGATGGGCTGGAATGGCCTCATTCTGCTCCTACATCTCATGGTCTTGTGGTCTGTATTTCATTACGTTGTTAAAATTTCATCAGCTGACTCCTGTGTGACTCTGTTCAGTCGCCGCTCTCCACATATCTGAACAGACAAGAAAAGTTAGGGTCTATCGAGCTGGGCTCCATTCTGGGATTAGGCCTGTCCGGGGGGTCACCTCAGCTGGGACTGTAACGCTCCACTCTCTCTCTCCCACCCTCTCTCCGCCCACCCACCACCCGCCCCCAACCCCCGCCTTTCTCTCTTCCTCTCTCTATCCCTCTCTCTCCTCCCCCTCTCCCATCTCTCTCTCTCTCTCTCGCTCCTTTCCTCTCTCCACCCCACATGGACCACCACCACCCCCCCCCGGTGCCAGTCGGCTGACAGCGCCATGTCTCTCACCGTGACGGTTGCCAGGAGACCCTCGGGTACATAAGCCACCACGATGGCCATAAAGAAGATCTAGCTTCCAGAACTGGTAGCCAATCACCATGGCGACGCAGAAGAAGGTGGCGCCAAAGAAGATGGCCAAGCCAGCAATGATGTCGGACAAAGTGCTCGATCTCAATGGCGATGGGCGTCTTCTCATTTCCGACACCCGACGCCCAGACTCGCAATCCGTCGATGATGGTGCGGTCCCCTGTGTTAATGATGATCCCAGTCCCGGTTCCTGCCGGAGGGAGAGAGAGAGAAAGTGTGTGAGAGAGGGAGAGAGAGACTAAACAGGGAGAGAGAGAGAGGGAGAGATAGAGGGAGGGAAGGAGAGAAGAGAGTGTGTGTGTGGGGAAGAGAGAAAGAGACTAAAACAGGGAGAGAGAGAGAATGAGAGAGGGAGAGATACAGGGAGGGAAGGAGAGAGAGAGTGTGTGTGTGTGGGAAGAGAGAAAGAGACTAAACAGGAGAGAGAGAATGAGGGAGGGAGAGAAGGCGAGAGAGAGGGGTGTGTGTGTGTGAGAGAGAGAGAGAGAAAGAGACTAAAACGGAGAGAGAGAAATGAGAGAGGGAGAGATAGAGGAAGGAAGGAGAGAGAGTGCGAGAGAGAGGGAGAGAGAGAGGGAAGAGAGAGACTAAAACAGGGAGAGAGAGAATGAGAGAGGGAGAGATAGAGGGAGGGAAGGAGAGAGAGAGAGTGTGTGGTGTGAAAGAGAGTGAGAAAGACTAAAACAGGAGAGTGAGAGAGGAGAGAGATTAGAGGGAGGGAGGGAGGGAGAGAGGAGAGAGAGGGGAGAGGGAGATGTGCAAGGGAGTGAGAGAGAAAGGGAGTGTGCAGGGAGTGAGAGAGGGAGTGTGCAGGTGAGTGAGAGAGAGACGGAGTGTGCTGGGAGTGAGGAGAGAGAGAGAGAGGGAGTGTGACAGGGAGAGAGAGAGAGAGAGAGAGAGAGGGAGTGTGACAGGGAGTGAGAGAGAGAGAGAGAGGGAGTGTGCAGGGAGTGAGAGAGAGAGAGAGAGAGAGGGAGTGTGCAGGAGTGAGAAGAGAGAGAGGGAGTGTGCAGGGAGTGAGAGAGAGAGAGAGAGAGGGGAGTGTGCAGGGAGTGTGAGAGAGAGACAGGGAGTGTGCAGGGAGTGAGAGAGAGAGGGAGTGTGCAGGGAGTGAGAGAGAGAGAGAGGAGTGTGAGGGAGTGAGAGAGAGAGTGAGAGGGAGTGTGCAGGGAGTGAGAGAGAGAGAGAGAGGGAGTGTGCAGGGAGTGAGAGAGAGAGAGGGAGTGTGCAGGGAGTGAGAGAGAGAGAGAGGGAGTGTGCAGGGAGTGAGAGAGAGAGAGAGAGGGAGTGTGCAAGGAGTGAGGGAGGGAGAGGGAGTGTGCAGGGAGTGAGAGAGGGAGTGTGCAGGGAGTGAGAGAGAGAGAGGGAGTGTGCAGGGAGTGAGAGAGAGAGGGAGTGTGCAGGGAGTGAGAGAGAGAGAGAGAGAGAGGGGAGTGTGCAGGGATGTGAGAGAGAGAGAGAGAGAGGGAGAGTGCAGGGAGTGAGAGAGAGAGAGGAGGTCGTGCAGATTGTCAGAAGAGAGAGAGAGAGAGAGGGAGTGTGCAGGAGAGAGTGAGAGAGAGGAGAGGGAGTGTGCAGGGAGTGAGAGAGAGAGAGGGAGTGTGCAGGGAGTGAGAGAGAGAGAGAGAGAGAGGGAGTGTGCAGGGAGTGAGAGAGAGAGAGGGAGAGAGGGAGTGTGCAGGGAGTGAGAGAGAGAGAGGGAGTGTGCAGGGAGTGAGAGAGAGAGAGGGAGAGGGAGTGTGCAGGGAGTGAGAGAGAGAGAGAGAGAGGGAGTGTGCAGGGAGTGAGAGAGAGAGAGGGAGAGGGAGTGTGCAGGGAGTGAGAGAGAGAGAGAGAGAGGGAGTGTGCAGGGAGTGAGAGAGAGAGAGAGAGAGGGAGTGTGCAGGGAGTGAGAGCCAGAGCTAGTGCTGAGGAAGAGAGGGATGGAGGAGGACTGCGGAGGGAATGATGAGGGAGTGTGGTGGGAGTGAGGGTGGGAGGGGGTGGTGAGGGAGGGAGAGGAGGAGTGAGGGAGGAAGGGAGAGAAGTAGTGAGGGAGGGAGACAGTAGTGAGGGAGGGAGAGGGGCAGTGAGGGAGGGAGGGGGAGTGAGGGAGGGAGAGGAGGAGGGAGAGGGGGAGTGAGGGAGGAGAGGGGGTGTGAGGGAGGGAGAGGGGGAGTGAGGGAGGAGAGGGGGCATGAGGGAGGGAGAGGGAGGGAGAGGGGGAGTGAGGGAGGAGAGGGGCGGGAGGGAGGGAGAGGGAGGGAGAGGGGGAGTGAGGGAGGGAGAGGCCAAGGGGGAGTGAGGGAGGGAGAGGGGGAGTGAGGGAGGGAGAGGGTGAGTGAGGGAGGGAGAGGGGGAGGGAGAGGAGGAGGGAGGGGGAGGGAGGGGGGAGTGAGGGAGGCAGAGGGGAGGGAGAGGGGGAGTGAGGGAGGGAGAGGGGCAGTGAGGGAGGGAGAGGGTGAGTGAGGAAGGGAGAGGGGGAGGGAGAGGGTGAGTGAGGGAGGGAGAGGGTGAGTGAGGGAGGGAGAGGGTGAGTGAGGGAGGGAGAGGGGGAGGGAGAGGATGAGTGAGGGAGGGAGGGGGGAGTGAGGGAGGGAGAGGGGGAGTGAGGGAGGGAGAGGGGGGAGGGAGAGGGGGAGGGAGAGGGTGAGTGAGGAGGGGAGGGACGAGGGTGAGTGAGGAGGGGAGGGAGGGTGAGTGAGGAGGAGAGGGGGGAGTGAGGGAGGGAGAGGGGGAGGGAGAGGGTGAGTGAGGGAGGGAGAGGGGGAGGGAGAGGGGGAGTGAGGGAGGGGAGGAGGGAGAGGGTGAGTGAGGGAGGGAGAGGGGGAGTGACGGAGGGAGAGGGTGAGTGAGGGAGGGAGAGGGGGAGGGAGAGGGGGAGTGAGGGAGGGAGGGAGGGAGAGGGTAAGTGAGGGAGGGAGAGGGGGAGTGACGGAGGGAGAGGGTGAATGAGGGAGGGAGAGGGGGAGTGACGGAGGGAGAGGGTGAGTGAGGGAGGGAGAGGGGGAGGGAGAGGGTGAGTGAGGGAGGGAGAGGGGGAGGGAGAGGGGGAGTGAGGGAGGGAGGGAGGGAGGGAGAGGGTGAGTGAGGGAGGGAGAGGGTGAGTGACGGAGGGAGAGGGTGAGTGAGGGAGGGAGAGGGGGAGGGAGAGGGTGAGTGAGGGAGGGAGAGGGGGAGGGAGAGGGGGAGTGAGGGAGGGAGGGAGGGAGGGAGGGAGAGGGGTAGTGAGGGACGAGAGGAGAGTTACCTTCCAGGCAGGTAGTAGAGAAGAATGCAATGTTTTTAGTCTCCAGGGGGTTGCTGTGGGTACATTCAGGTCCTTTAGATTGTGGCTCAGATTCCCCAGTGAGAGAGGAGTTATCAACCTAAAGGGACATCAGGAAATGAGGTTTGTATGTCAGTCAGACAACCCCCAGCCCCCCAAAATACCCCGCTTCCTGCCTGAAACCCCCACCCCACCCCCTCCCCAAATACCCCTCACATCCCTCCCGAAACCCTTCCCAAAACCCCCTCACATCCTACCCGAAACTCCCCCCAAATACCCCTCACATCCCTCCCGAAACTCCCCCCAAATACCCCCCACATCCTGCCTGAAAACCCCCAACCTACCCCTCCCCAAAACCCCTCACATCCCGCCCCGAAACTCCCCCAAATACCCCTCACATCCCTCCGAAACTCCCCCCAAAATACCCCACACATCCTGCCCGAAACTCCCCCCAAATACCCCTCACATCCTGCCTGAAACCCTCCCCCAAATACCCCTCACATCCTGCCTGAAACCCTCCCCAAATACCCCTCACATCCCTCCCGAACTCCCCCCAAATACCCCTCACATCCTGCCCGAAACCCCCACCCTACCC
>NW_024470665.1:2991713-3026713 GCF_017639515.1 Carcharodon carcharias | reverse complement strand
CGACTCCATATCCATCACTCACACTGACCCCATATCCATCACTCACATTGACCCCATATCCCTCACCCCCACCAACTTCATATCCATCACTCACACTGACCCCATATCCCTCACCCTCACCGACTCCATATCCATCACTCACACTGACCCCATATCCATCACTCACACTGACCCCATATCCCTCACCCCCACCAACTTCATATCCATCACTCACACTGACCCCATATCCATCACTCGCACTGACCCCATATCCATCACTCACACTGACCCCATATCCCTCACCCCCACCAACCTCATATCCATCATTCACACTGACCCCAGATCCATCACTCACACTGACCCCATATCCCTCACCCCCACCGACCCCATATCCATCACTCACACTGACCCCATATCCATCACTCATACTGACCCCATATCCCTCACCCTCACCGACTCCATATACATCACTCACACCGACTCCATATCCATCACTCGCACTGACCCCATATCCATCACACACACTGACCCCATATCCCTCACCCCCACCAACCCCATATCCATCACTCACACTGACCCCATATCCATCACTCACACTGACCCCATATCCCTCACCCTCACCGACTCCATATCCATCACTCACACTGACCCCGGATCCATCACTCACACCGACCCCATATCCATCAACCCCACTGACCCCATATCCATCACTCACACTGACTCCATATCCCTCACCCCCACCGACCCCATATCCACCACTCACACTGACCCCATATCCATCACTCATACTGATCCCATATCCCTCACCCCCCCCGCCCCGACGTCCCTCAATCGCCAACCACCCACCCTTCTCCCCCACGTCCCTCAGCGCCACCCACCCACCCTTCTCCCCCACGTCCCTCAGCGCCACCCACCCACCCTTCTCCCCCACGTCCCTCAGCGCCACCCACCCACCCTTCTCCCCCACGTCCCTCAGCGCCAGGCGCAGACACTCACATCATCGTAACCGGCTAGGTTTCCTCGCGCTGTCTCAATGCCAAAGGCGATGAAGCAGATGACGGACGCCACCCACATCAAGCACTGAAGGCCCCCGGCCAACTGGCGGGCAAATTTCACGTACTCCGGGGTCCCCTTGGGGGGCTTCAGCTCATTCAGTCCGTCCCGGAGCAGGACCTCCTCCGCCTTGGCGTTGGTCAGGCCCTGGCGTCGTCGGTCAAACAAGAGGAAGATCAGGCAGGAACTCGCAGACACATCCAAAGCTCCTCGAGCCTCAGCGGGAGGATTGTGTCCAGCTCTGGGCCTGCCGCACTTTGGGAAGGAGGGCCGGAGCCTCGGAGAGGGAGGTGGGGGGGAGGGAGATTTACTGGGACGGTTCCCAGGGGATGAGGGAGGCTTCAGTCCGCGTGGAGGGACCGGGAGAAGCCGGGATCGTTCTCCCTCGGAGCGGAGAAGGTTAAGGGGGAGATTGAATTGGGACGTTCAACATCAGGAGGGGGTTTGGATAGAGTCGATGAGGAGAAAGTGTTCCCAGCGGCAGGAGGGTCGGTAACCAGAGGGACACAGATTGGAGAGAGTCGGGGAAAAGGACCAGAGGGGGGAGATGAGGAGAATTTTGTTTTGACACAGCGAGTTGTTGGGATCTGGAAGGCGCTGCCTGAAAGGGCGGTGGAAGCAGATTCAATAGGAACTTTCAAAAAGGGAGGAATTGGATAAGTGAGTGCATCCTAGTGAGTGTCAGTGTGTGTGGGACCCGTACCCCAGTTAGAGTCAGTGTGTGTGGGACCTGTACCCCAGTGAGAGTCAGTGTGTGTGGGACCCGTACCCCAGTGAGAGTCAGTGTGTGTGGGACCTGTACCCCAGTGAGAGTCAGTGTGTGTGGGACCCGTACCCCAGTGAGAGTCAGTGTGTGTGGGACCTGTACCCCAGTGAGAGTCAGTGTGTGTGGGACCCGTACCCCAGTGAGAGTCAGTGTGTGTGGGACCCGTACCCCAGTGAGAGTCAGTGTGTGTGAGACCCGTACCCCAGTGAGAGTCAGTGTGTGTGGGACCCGTACCCCAGTGAGAGTCAGTGTGTGTGGGACACGTACCCCAGTGAGAGTCAGTGTGTGTGAGACCCGTACCCCAGTGAGAGTCAGTGTGTGTGGGACCCAGACCCTGGTGTGTCACTTACCTCCTCTATACTGGTGTCATATTTCTCTTCCAGCTCTTCAAGGCTGATCTCGTGGTCATCCTGAGGGAGAAAAGGGAGACGTCACGAGTGATGGAGGGTTATGGTGAAGGTGGGCGGATGGGGATTGAGGGACATGGGGAGAAGGTGGGGATGGAGGGGTATGAGGGGGGAAGGTGGGTGGGATTGAGGGACATGGGGAGAAGGTGGGGATTGAGGGGTACGAGGGGGGTAGGTGGGTGGGATTGAGGGACATGGGGAGAAGGTGGGGATTGAGGGGTATGAGGGGGGAAGGTGGGTGGGATTGAGGGACATGGGGGGGTTTGAGGGCTATGTTGGCGGTGGGGGAGATGCTGGGTTTGGAGGTACTTGGGGATTCAGGGATTATGGCTGGGTTGCAGTTTAGCGTGGTCTGTCTGTGTTTCCAGTCAGTTTGGATATTGGGTGTCGCTGATGCCAGTATTGACCCTGAGGGTGTGGAAGTGAACCCCATCGCGGAGTGGGGGGTATGAGGCCTGGGCTTCGGGGAGATGAGAAGCTGACAGGGGGGGTATGAGGCCTGTGCCTCAGGGAGTTGAGGAGCTGTCGGGGGGTATGAGGCCTCGGGGAGATGAGGAGCTGACAGGGGGGGTATGAGGCCTCGGGGAGATGAGGAGCTGACAGGGGGGGTATGAGGCCTGTGCCTCAGGGAGTTGAGGAGCTGTCGGGGGGTATGAGGCCTCGGGGAGATGAGGAGCTGACAGGGGGGGTATGAGGCCTCAGGGAGATGAGGAGCTGACAGGGGGGGTATGAGGCCTGTGCCTCAGGGAGTTGAGGAGCTGTCGGGGGGTATGAGGCCTCGGGGAGATGAGGAGCTGACAGGGGGGGTATGAGGCCTCGGGGAGATGAGGAGCTGACAGGGGGGGTATGAGGCCTGTGCCTCAGGGAGTTGAGGAGCTGTCGGGGGGTATGAGGCCTCGGGGAGATGAGGAGCTGACAGGGGGGGTATGAGGCCTCAGGGAGATGAGGAGCTGACAGGGGGGGTATGAGGCCTCAGGGAGATGAGGAGCTGACAGGGGGGGTATGAGGCCTCAGGGAGATGAGGAGCTGTCAGGGGGTATGAGGCCTCTGGGAGACGAGGAGCTGTCGGTGGGTATGAGGCCTCAGGGAGATGAGGAGCTGTCGGGGGGTATGAGGCCTCTGGGAGACGAGGAGCTGTCGGGGGGTATGAGGCCTCGGGGAGATGAGGAGCTGTCAGCCTTCACGTTACTCACAATGTCCATCTCCTTCTTCATATTCTCCAACTTCTCTTTCTTCTTCATTTTCTTTTTCTTCATGTCTCCTCCTGTCCCGTCCTTTCCCTCCATCTGGTACATCTCCAGCTTCTCCTGGAAGGAAAAAGCCGGTCAGGCACCTTCCCTCTCCTTCTCCCCCCCTCCCACACTCCCCAGCTCAGGGGCCCACAGCACCACCCTCCCCTCGTCCCCAACCTCCACACTCCCCTCGTCCCCAACCTCCACACTCCCCTCGTCCCCATATCCAAACTCCCCTCGTCCCCAACCTCCACACTCCCCTCGTCCCCACATCCACACTCCCCTCATCTCCAACCTCCACACTCCCCTCGTCCCCAACCTCCACACTCCCCTCGTCCCCACATCCACACTCCCCTCATCTCCAACCTCCACACTCCCCTCGTCCCCACATCCACACTCCCCTCGTCCCCAACATCGACACTCCCCTCGTCCCCATATCCAAACTCCCCTCGTCCCCAACCTCCACACTCCCCTCGTCCCCAACCTCCACACTCCCCTCGTCCCCACATCCACACTCCCCTCATCTCCAACCTCCACCCTCCCCTCGTCCCCACCACCACCCTCCCCTCGTCCCCAACCTCCACACTCCCCTCGTCCCCATATCCAAACTCCCCTCGTCCCCAACCTCCACACTCCCCTCGTCCCCACATCCACACTCCCCTCATCTCCAAACTCCACACTCCCCTCGTCCCCAACCTCCACACTCCCCTCGTCCCCACATCCACACTCCCCTCATCTCCAACCTCCACCCTCCCCTCGTCCCCACCACCACCCTCCCCTCGTCCCCAACCTCCACACTCCCCTCGTCCCCATATCCAAACTCCCCTCGTCCCCAACCTCCACACTCCCCTCGTCCCCACATCCACACTCCCCTCATCTCCAACCTCCACACTCCCCTCGTCCCCAACCTCCACACTCCCCTCGTCCCCACATCCACACTCCCCTCATCTCCAACCTCCACACTCCCCTCGTCCCCAACCTCCACACTCCCCTCGTCCCCACATCCACACTCCCCTCATCTCCAACCTCCACCCTCCCCTCGTCCCCAACCTCCACACTCCCCTCGTCCCCAACCTCCACACTCCCCTCGTCCCCACATCCACACTCCCCTCGTCCCCAACCTCCACACTCCCCTCGTCCCCACATCCACACTCCCCTCGTCCCCAACCTCCACACTCCCCTCGTCCCCAACCTCCACACTCCCCTCGTCCCCACATCCACACTCCCCTCATCTCCAACCTCCACACTCCCCTCGTCCCCAACCTCAACACTCCCCTCGTCCCCACATCCACACTCCCCTCATCTCCAACCTCCACCCTCCCCTCGTCCCCACCACCACCCTCCCCTCGTCCCCAACCTCCACACTCCCCTCGTCCCCATATCCAAACTCCCCTCGTCCCCAACCTCCACACTCCCCTCGTCCCCACATCCACACTCCCCTCATCTCCAAACTCCACACTCCCCTCGTCCCCAACCTCCACACTCCCCTCGTCCCCACATCCACACTCCCCTCATCTCCAACCTCCACCCTCCCCTCGTCCCCACCACCACCCTCCCCTCGTCCCCATATCCAAACTCCCCTCGTCCCCAAC
The DNA here is from genome assembly GCF_017639515.1 of Carcharodon carcharias. Taxonomy (NCBI): domain Eukaryota; kingdom Metazoa; phylum Chordata; class Chondrichthyes; order Lamniformes; family Lamnidae; genus Carcharodon; species Carcharodon carcharias. The sequence goes on along the minus strand of NW_024470665.1, from coordinate 3,021,684 downwards.
CTCCACACTCCCCTCGTCCCCACATCCACACTCCCCTCATCTCCAACCTCCACACTCCCCTCGTCCCCAACCTCCACACTCCCCTCGTCCCCACATCCACACTCCCCTCATCTCCAACCTCCACCCTCCCCTCGTCCCCAACCTCCACACTCCCCTCGTCCCCAACCTCCACACTCCCCTCGTCCCCACATCCACACTCCCCTCGTCCCCAACCTCCACACTCCCCTCGTCCCCACATCCACACTCCCCTCGTCCCCAACCTCCACACTCCCCTCGTCCCCAACCTCCACACTCCCCTCGTCCCCACATCCACACTCCCCTCATCTCCAACCTCCACCCTCCCCTCGTCCCCAAACTCCACACTCCCCTCGTCCCCACATCCACACTCCCCTCATCTCCAACCTCCACCCTCCCCTCGTCCCCAACCTCCACACTCCCCTCGTCCCCAACCTCCACACTCCCCTCGTCCCCACATCCACACTCCCCTCGTCCCCAACCTCCACACTCCCCTCGTCCCCACATCCACACTCCCCTCGTCCCCAACCTCCACACTCCCCTCGTCCCCAACCTCCACACTCCCCTCGTCCCCAACCTCCACACTCCCCTCGTCCCCAACCTCCACACTCCCCTCGTCCCCACATCCACACTCCCCTCATCTCCAACCTCCACACTCCCCTCGTCCCCAACCTCCACACTCCCCTCGTCCCCACATCCACACTCCCCTCATCTCCAACCTCCACCCTCCCCTCGTCCCCAACCTCCACCCTCCCCTCGTCCCCACATCCACCCTCCCCTCGTCCCCAACCTCCACAATCCCATCGTCCCCACATCCACACTCCCCTCGTCCCCACATCCACACTCCCCTCGTCCCCAACCTCCACCATCCCCTCGTCCCCAACCTCCACACGCCCCTCGTCCCCAACCTCCTCACTCCCCACATCTCCAACCTCCACCCTCCCCTCGTCCCCAACCTCCACACTCCCCTCGTCCACAACCTCCACACTCCCCTCGTCCCCACCACCACCCTCCCCTCGTCCCCAACCTCCACACTCCCCTCGTCCCCAAGCTCCACACTCCCCTCGTCCCCAACCTCCACCCTCCCCTCGTCCCCAACCTCCACACTCCCCTCGTCCCCAACCTCCACACTCCCCTCATCCCCACATCCACACTCCCCTCGTCCCCAACCTCCACACTCCCCTCATCCCCAACCTCCACACTCCCCTCGTCCCCACATCCACACACCCCTCATCTCCAACCTCCACCCTCCCCTCGTCCCCACCACCACCCTCCCCACGTCCCCAACCTCCACACTCCCCTCGTCCCCATATCCAAACTCCCCTCGTCCCCATCTCCACACTCCCCTCGTCCCCACATCCACACTCCCCTCATCTCCAACCTCCACACTCCCCTCGTCCCCAACCTCCACACTCCCCTCGTCCCCACATCCACACTCCCCTCATCTCCAACCTCCACCCTCCCCTCGTCCCCAACCTCCACCCTCCCCTCGTCCCCAACCTCCACACTCCCCTCGTCCCCAACCTCCACACTCCCCTCGTCCCCACATCCACACTCCCCTCATCTCCAACCTCCACCCTCCCCTCGTCCCCAACCTCCACACTCCCCTCGTCCCCAACCTCCACACTCCCCTCGTCCCCACATCCACACTCCCCTCATCTCCAACCTCCACACTCCCCTCGTCCCCAACCTCCACACACCCCTCGTCCCCAACCTCCACACTCCCCTCGTCCCCAACCTCCACACTCCCCTCGTCCCCAACCTCCACACTCCCCTCGTCCCCAACCTCCACACTCCCCTCGTCCCCACATCCACGCTCCCCTCATCTCCAACCTCCACCCTCCCCTCGTCCCCAACCTCCACACTCCCCTCGTCCCCAACCTCCCCACCTCCACACTCCCCACATCCACACTCCCCTCGTCCCCAACCTCCACACTCCCCTCGTCCCCACATCCACACTCCCCTCATCTCCAACCTCCACACTCCCCTCATCTCCAACCTCCACCCTCCCCTCGTCCCCACATCCACCCTCCCCTCGTCCCCAATCTCCACACTCCCCTCGTCCCCAACCTCCACCCTCCCCTCATCCCCAACCTCCACACTCCCATCGTCCCCACATCCACACTCCACTCGTCCCCACATCCACACTCCCCTCGTCCCCAACCTCCACCCTCCCCTCGTCCCCAACCTCCACACTCCCCTCGTCCCCAACCTCCTCACTCCCCTCATCTCCAACCTCCACCCTCCCCTCGTCCCCAACCTCCACACTCCCCTCGTCCCCAACCTCCACACTCCCCTCGTCCCCACCACCACCCTCCCCTCGTCCCCAACCTCCACAATCCCCTCGTCCCCACATCCACACTCCCCTCATCCCCAACCTCCACACTCCCCTCGTCCCCAACCTCCACACTCCCCTCGTCCCCAACCTCCACACTCCCCTCATCCCCAACCTCCACACTCCCCTCGTCCCCACCACCACACTCCCCTCGTACCCAATCTGCCCTCCTCCACACTCCCCTCGTCCCCAACCTCCACACTCCCCTCATCCCCAACCTCCACACTCCCCTCGTCCCCACCACCACACTCCCCTCGTCCCCAATCTGCCCTCCTCCACACTCCCCTCGTCCCCAACCTCCACACTCCCTTCGTCCCCACATCCACACTCCCCTCATCTCCAACCTCCACCCTCCCCTCGTCCCGAACCTCCACACTCCCCTCGTCCCCAACCTCCACACTCCCCTCATCTCCAACCTCCACCCTCCCCTCGTCCCCAACCTCCACACTCCCCTCGTCCCCAACCTCCACACTCCCCTCGTCCCCAACCTCCACACTCCCCTCGTCCCCAACCTCCACACTCCCCTCGTCCCCACCACCACCCTCCCCTCGTCCCCAACCTCCACACTCCCCTCGTCCCCACCACCACCCTCCCCTCGTCCCCAACCTCCACACTCCCCTCGTCCCCAACCTCCACACTCCCCTCATCCCCACATCCACACTCCCCTCATCTCCAACCTCCACCCTCCCTGCGTCCCCAACCTCCACACTCCCCTCGTCCCCAACCTCCACACTCCCCTCGAACCCAACCTCCACACTCCCCTCGTCCCCAACCTCCACCCTCCCCTCGTCCCCAACCTCCACACTCCCCTCGTCCCCACATCCACACTCCCCTCATCTCCAACCTCCACACACCGCTCGTCCCCAACCTCCCCACCACCACACTCCCCTCGTCCCCAACCTCCACACTCCCCTCGTCCCCAACCTCCACACTCCCCTCGTCCCCACATCCACACTCCCCTCATCTCCAACCTCCACCCTCCCTTCGTCCCCAACCTCCACACTCCCCTCATCCCCAACCTCCACACTCCCCTCGTCCCCAACCTCCACACTCCCCTCGTCCCCAACCTCCACACTCCCCTCGTCCCCAACCTCCACACTCCCCTCGTCCCCAACCTCCACACTCCCCTCGTCCCCACCACCACACTCCCCTCGTCCCCAATCTCCCCACCTCCACACTCCCCTCGTCCCCAATCTCCCCACCTCCACACTCCCCTCGTCCCCAACCTCCACACTCCCTTCGTCCCCACATCCACACTCCCCTCATCTCCAACCTCCACCCTCCCCTCGTCCCGAACCTCCACACTCCCCTCATCTCCAACCTCCACCCTCCCTGCGTCCCCAACCTCCACACTCCCCTCGTCCCCAACCTCCACACTCCCCTCGTCCCCAACCTCCACACTCCCCTCGTCCCCAACCTCCACCCTCCCCTCGTCCCCAACCTCCACACTCCCCTCGTCCCCACATCCACACTCCCCTCATCTCCAACCTCCACACTCCCCTCGTCCCCAACCTCCCCACCACCACACTCCCCTCGTCCCCAACCTCCCCACCTCCACACTCCCCTCGTCCACAACCTCCCCACCTCCACACTCCCCTCGTCCACAACCTCCACACTCCCCTCGTCCCCAACCTCCCCACCTCCACACTCCCCTCGTCCCCAACCTCCACACTCCCCTCGTCCCCACATCCACACTCCCCTCATCTCCAACCTCCACACTCCCCTCGTCCCCAACCTCCCCACCACCACACTCCCCTCGTCCCCAACCTCCCCACCTCCACACTCCCCTCGTCCACAACCTCCCCACCTCCACACTCCCCTCGTCCACAACCTCCACACTCCCCTCGTCCCCAACCTCCCCACCTCCACACTCCCCTCGTCCCCAACCTCCACACTCCCCTCGTCCCCAACCTCCCCACCTCCACACTCCCCTCGTCCACAACCTCCACACTCCCCTCGTCCCCAACCTCCCCACCTCCACACTCCCCTCGTCCCCAACCTCCACACTCCCCTCGTCCCCAACCTCCACACTCCCCTCGTCCCCAACTTCCACACTCCCCTCGTCCCCACCACCACACTCCCCTCGTCCCCAACCTCCCCACCACCACACTCCCCTCGTCCCCAACCTCCCCACCTCCACACTCCCCTCGTCCCAAACCTCCACACTCCCCTCGTCCCCAACCTCCCCACCTCCACACTCCCCTCGTCCCCAACCTCCACACTCCCCTCGTCCCCAACCTCCCCACCTCCACACTCCCCTCGTCCCCAACCTCCACACTCCCCTCGTCCCCAACCTCCACACTCCCCTCGTCCCCAACCTCCACACTCCCCTCGTCCCCACCACCACACTCCCCTCGTCCCCAACCTCACCAACCTCCACACTCCCCTCGTCCCCAACCTCCACACTCCCCTCGTCCCCACCACCACACTCCCCTCATCCCCAACCTCCCCACCTCCACACTCCCCTCGTCCCCAACCTCCACCCTCCCCTCGTCCCCAACCTCCACACTCCCCTCGTCCCCAACCTCCACACTCCCCTCATCCCCACATCCACACTCCCCTCATCTCCAACCTCCACCCTCCCTGCGTCCCCAACCTCCACACTCCCCTCGTCCCCAACCTCCACACTCCCCTCGAACCCAACCTCCACACTCCCCTCGTCCCCAACCTCCACCCTCCCCTCGTCCCCAACCTCCACACTCCCCTCGTCCCCACATCCACACTCCCCTCATCTCCAACCTCCACACTCCGCTCGTCCCCAACCTCCCCACCACCACACTCCCCTCGTCCCCAACCTCCACACTCCCCTCGTCCCCAACCTCCACACTCCCCTCGTCCCCACATCCACACTCCCCTCATCTCCAACCTCCACCCTCCCTTCGTCCCCAACCTCCACACTCCCCTCATCCCCAACCTCCACACTCCCCTCGTCCCCAACCTCCACACTCCCCTCGTCCCCAACCTCCACACTCCCCTCGTCCCCAACCTCCACACTCCCCTCGTCCCCAACCTCCACACTCCCCTCGTCCCCACCACCACACTCCCCTCGTCCCCAATCTCCCCACCTCCACACTCCCCTCGTCCCCAATCTCCCCACCTCCACACTCCCCTCGTCCCCAACCTCCACACTCCCTTCGTCCCCACATCCACACTCCCCTCATCTCCAACCTCCACCCTCCCCTCGTCCCGAACCTCCACACTCCCCTCATCTCCAACCTCCACCCTCCCTGCGTCCCCAACCTCCACACTCCCCTCGTCCCCAACCTCCACACTCCCCTCGTCCCCAACCTCCACACTCCCCTCGTCCCCAACCTCCACCCTCCCCTCGTCCCCAACCTCCACACTCCCCTCGTCCCCACATCCACACTCCCCTCATCTCCAACCTCCACACTCCCCTCGTCCCCAACCTCCCCACCACCACACTCCCCTCGTCCCCAACCTCCCCACCTCCACACTCCCCTCGTCCACAACCTCCCCACCTCCACACTCCCCTCGTCCACAACCTCCACACTCCCCTCGTCCCCAACCTCCCCACCTCCACACTCCCCTCGTCCCCAACCTCCACACTCCCCTCGTCCCCAACCTCCCCACCTCCACACTCCCCTCGTCCACAACCTCCACACTCCCCTCGTCCCCAACCTCCCCACCTCCACACTCCCCTCGTCCCCAACCTCCACACTCCCCTCGTCCCCAACCTCCACACTCCCCTCGTCCCCAACTTCCACACTCCCCTCGTCCCCACCACCACACTCCCCTCGTCCCCAACCTCCCCACCACCACACTCCCCTCGTCCCCAACCTCCCCACCTCCACACTCCCCTCGTCCCAAACCTCCACACTCCCCTCGTCCCCAACCTCCCCACCTCCACACTCCCCTCGTCCCCAACCTCCACACTCCCCTCGTCCCCAACCTCCCCACCTCCACACTCCCCTCGTCCCCAACCTCCACACTCCCCTCGTCCCCAACCTCCACACTCCCCTCGTCCCCAACCTCCACACTCCCCTCGTCCCCACCACCACACTCCCCTCGTCCCCAACCTCACCAACCTCCACACTCCCCTCGTCCCCAACCTCCACACTCCCCTCGTCCCCACCACCACACTCCCCTCATCCCCAACCTCCCCACCTCCACACTCCCCTCGTCCCCAACCTCCACCCTCCCCTCGTCCTCAACCTCCACACTCCCCTCGTCTCCAACCTACACACTCCCCTCGTCTCCAACCTCCACACTCCCCTCGTCTCCAACCTCCACACTCCCCTCGTCCCCAACCTCCACACTCCCCTCGTCCCCAACCTCCACACTCCCCTCGTCCCCAACCTCCACACTCCCCTCGTCCCCAACCTCCCCACCTCCACACTCCCCACGTTTCCGCCTCCACACTCCCCTCGTCCCCAACCTCCCCTCCGCATCCCCCTACCCCCTTCAACACACACACATTTTCTTTTATTCATTCACAGGGGTGTGGGCTTCGCTGGCTGGGTACAGCATTTATTGCCCACCCCTAATTGCCCTTGAGAAGGTGGTGGGTGAGCTGCCTTCTTGAGCCGCTGCAGTCCGTGTGGTGTAGGTACACCCACAGTGCTGTTAGGGAGGGAGTTCCAGGATATTGTCCATGTGGTGTAGGTACACCCACAGCGCTGTTAGGGAGGGAGTTCCAGGATTTTGTCCGTGTGGTGTAGGTACACCCACAGCGCTGTTTGGGATGGACTTCCAGGATTTTGTCCCCGTGTGGTGTAGGTACACCCACAGTGCTGTTAGGGAGGGAGTTCCAGGATTTTTTGTCCCGTGTGGTGTAGGTACACCCACAGCGCCTGTGAGGGAGGGAGTTCCAGGATTTTGACCCAGCGACAGTGAAGGAACAGCCGATATATCTCCAAGTCAGGATGGTGAGTGGTTCGGCACAAGGAGCTGCCTCATATAATCCCACAAACGTGTATCTCGGTCTAGTCCAATCTATCTCAGCCTCTAATGGTAGCCTTTCCCTTGACTGACATTGAACAAAATGGAGCAGAGTTACTCACTAAACCTTGGGACAAGCTGGGAATATTTTGAGAAATTTTCAAAATCCTTCCCATTCCCATTTACTCTCGACTCGGGGGCTGATGCAGATGTTGACTCGCTGCAAACTGGTGTCATCCGGAGCTCGGTGCCCTTATCTCTCTTCCTTTCTCTCTCCACTTGCGACTCAGGAGGTTGTGGGCGCAAGTCCCATAATCTAGGCCCACGCTTCCATTGTCAGTACTGAGGGAGTGCTGCACTGTCAGAGGGTCAGTACTGAGGGAGTGCTGCACTGTCAGAGGGTCAGTACTGAGGGAGTGCTGCACTGTCGGAGGGTCAGTACTGAGGGAGTGCTGCACTGTCAGAGGGTCAGTACTGAGGGAGTGCTGCACTGGCAGAGGGTCAGTACTGAGGGAGTGCCGCACTGTTGGAGGGTCAGTACTGAGGGAGTGCTGCACTGTCAGAGGGTCAGTACTGAGGGAGTGCCGCACAGTCGGAGGGTCGGTGCTGAGGGAGTGCTGCACTGTCAGAGGGTCAGTACTGAGGGAGTGCCGCACTGTCGGAGGGTCAGTACTGAGGGAGTGCTGCACTCTCAGAGGGTCAGTGCTGAGGGAGTGCTGCACTGTCGGAGGGTCAGTACTGAGGGAGTGCTGCACTGTCAGAGGGTCAGTACTGAGGGAGTGCTGCACTGTCAGAGGGTCAGGACTGAGGGAGTGCTGCACTGTCGGAGGGTCAGTACTAAGGGAGTGCTGCACTGTCGGAGGGTCAGCTCTGAGGGAGTGCTGCACTGTCAGAGGGTCAGTACTGAGGGAGTGCTGCACTGTCGGAGGGTCAGTACTGAGGGAGTGCTGCACTGTCAGAGGGTCAGTACTGAGGGAGTGCTGCACTGTCAGAGGGTCAGTACTGAGGGAGTGCCGCACTGTCGGAGGGTCGGTGCTGAGGGAGTGCCGCACTGTCGGAGGGTCAGTACTGAGGGAGTGCTGCACTGTCGGAGGGTCAGGACTGAGGGAGTGCTGCACTCTCAGAGGGTCAGTGCTGAGGGAGTGCTGCACTGTCGGAGGGTCAGTACTGAGGGAGTGCTGCACTGTCAGAGGGGCAGTACTGAGGGAGTGCCGCACTGTCGGAGGGTCAGGACTGAGGGAGTGCTGCACTGTCAGAGGGTCAGGACTGAGGGAGTGCTGCACCGTCGGAGGGTCAGTACTGAGGGAGTGCTGCACTGTCGGAGGGTCAGTACTGAGGGAGTGCTGCACTGTCAGAGGGTCAGGACTGAGGGAGTGCTGCACTGTCGGAGGGTCAGTACTGAGGGAGTGCTGCACTGTCGGAGGGTCAGTACTGAGGGAGTGCTGCACTGTTGGGGGGTCAGTAATGAGGGAATGCAGCACTGTCGGAGGGTCAGTACTGAGGGAGTGCTGCACTGTCGGAGGGTCAGCTCTGAGGGAGTGCTGCACTGTCAGAGGGTCAGTACCGAGGGAGGGCTTCACTGTCTTTCAGATGTGACATTAAACCGAGACCCCGTCTCCCCTGTCGGGCGGGTGTGAAAGGTCCCACGGCCACTATTGGGAAGAAGAGCGGGGGTGGGGGGGGGGCTGGGGGAAATCACCCCGGTGTCCCTGGGGCTGATATTTCTCCCTCAACCAACATCACTAAAAAACAGACGAGATCTGGGTCATTATCGCGTTGCAGTTTGTGGGATCTTGCTGTGCGCACATTGGCTGCCCCGTTTCCTACATTACAACAGTGACTTCGCTGTTCCTCATTGAAAGAAAGTTCCTCATTGGCTGTGAAACGCTCTGGGATGCCCTGGAGGGGTGTGAGGTGGGGTGGTGGGTGGTTAAATACGCTGGAGAAATGAGAGTCTTTCTGTAATTGTTTAATACCCCATGCCAGCCCTTCTCAAACCTTCTCTGAGATGCCCCGACGCGTGGAACAGGAGTAGAGGGGACTGCGAGGTGATTGTACTAAACACTGACCGCCCCCCGCCTCCCACCCACCCCCCCCCCCCCATGTTCAGGGCTCCGAGCTTTGCTGATGTGACTGGGTCAGTATTGTCGTGTGTGTGTGACCATCACCCTGTCCTTTGCAGACTCTAATCTGTGACTCTGTCATGAGGGTGAAGGTGCCTCCTCGCTCCCCATCTTATCTCGATCGCTGCTGATTACACTGAGATCGGGAACAGCAGGCCAAACACCGACACACACAGAGCCTGTCACACCTGATGGGAGAGTTCGAAACAGAACCTCAGCGCTGACTGACACCAACAGATTAAATACAAACAGACCGCTCTGTAAACAGGGTCCCTGACGGAGACAATCCCCTTTAAACAGGGTCCCTGACGGAGACAATTCCCTTTAAACAGGGTCCCCGATGGAGATACTCACCTTTAAACAGGGTCAAAACGGAGACAATCCCCTTTAAACAGGGTCAAAATGGAGACACTCACCTTTCAACAGGGTCCCTGATGGAGACAAACCCCTTTAAACAGGGTCCCTGACGGAGACAATCCCCTTTAAACAGGGTCCCTGACGGAGATACTCACCTTTAAACAGGGTCAAAACGGAGAAAGTCCCTTTAAACAGGGTCAAAACGGAGACACTCCCCTTTAAACAGGGTCCCTGACGGAGACAATCCCCTTTAAACAGGTTCCCTGATGGAGACACTCCCCTTTAAACAGGGTCCCTGACGGAGACACTCCCCTTTAAACAGTCTCTGGTGGGGAGACTTCCACTTTAATCAGAGTCCAAATGGAGAGAATCCCCTTTAAACAGGGTCTAATTGGAGAGACTCCCCATTAAACAGGGTCCAAATGGAGAGAATCCCCTTTAAACAGAGTCTCTAATGGAGAGACTCTCCTTTAAACAGAGTCAGGATGGAGAAATCCCAGTTAAACAGGGTCCCTGAGTGAGAGACTCCCTCTTTAAACAGGGTCCCCGACAGAGAGACCCCCTCTTTAAACAGGGTCCCTGACGGGGAGACTTCCTCTTTAAACAGGGTCCCTGAAGGAGAGACTCCCTCTTTAAACAGGGTCCCTGAGTGAGAGACTCCCTCTTTAAACAGGGTCCCCGACAGAGAGACCCCCTCTTTAAACAGGGTCCCTGACGGGGAGACTTCCTCTTTAAACAGGGTCCCTGACGGAGAGACTCCCTCTTTAAACAGGGTCCCTGACGGAGAGACTCCCTCTTTAAACAGGGTCCCTGACAGAGAGACTCCCTCTTTAAACAGGGTCCCTGACGGAGAGACTTCCTCTTTAAACAGGGTCCCTGATGGAGAGACTCCCTCTTTAAATAGGGTCCCAGAGAGAGACTCCCTCTTTAATGACCACATTGCTTTAACCGGGCTGCTAACATCCCAATTCCTGTCACTCCCTGTATTAAACCTACTCACTAACGTCCCCACACAAACTCTCTCACACTCACTCTCACACACTCTCTTTCTCTGACTCACTCTCCTCACACTCACTCTCCTCACACTCACCCTCCTCACACTCACCCTCCTCACATTCACTCTCCCTAATACACCCTCTCCCTCACACTCACTCTCTCTAATACACCCTCTCCCTCACACTCACTCTCCTCACACTCACTCTCCCTAATACACCCTCTCCCTCACACTCACTCTCCTCACACTCACTCTCCTCACACTCACTCTCCCTAATACACCCTCTCCTCACAGTCACTCTCCTCACACTCACTATCCTCACACTCACTATCCTCACACTCACTCTCCCTCACACTCACTCTCCCTCACACACACTCTCCTCACACTCACTCTCCTCACACTCACTCTCCCTAATACACCCTCTCCCTCACACTCACTCTCTCTAATACACCTTCTCCCTCACACTCACTCTCCTCACACTCTCTCCCTAATACACCCTCTCCCTCACACTCACTCTCCTCACTCACTCTCCTCACACTCACTCTCCCTAATACACCCTCTCCCTCACACTCACTCTCCTCACTCACTCTCCTCACACTCACTCTCCCTAATACAACCTCTCCCTCACACTCACTCTCCTCACTCACTCTCCTCACACTCACTCTCCCTAATACACCCTCTCCCTCACATTCACTCTCCCTCACACTCACTCTCCTCACACTCACTCTCCCAATACACCCTCTCCCTCACACTCACTCTACGCACTCACTCTCCTCACACTCACTCTCCCTAATACACCCTCTCCCTCACATTCACTCTCCCTCACACTCACTCTCCTCACACTCACTCTCCCTAATACACCCTCTCCCTCACACTCACTCTCCTCATACTCACTCTCCCTAATATACCCTCTCCCTCACACTCACTCTCCTCACACTCACTCTCCCTAATACACCCTCTCCCTCACACTCACTCTCCTCACACTCACTCTCCTCACACTCACTCTCCCTAATTCACTCACTCTCCTCACACTCACTCTCCTCACACTCACTCTCCCTAATACACTCATTCTCCTCACACTCACTCTCCTCACACTCACTCTCCGCACACTCACTCTCCTCACACTCACTCTCCTCACACTCACTCTCCTCACACTCACTCTCCGCACACTCACGCTCCTCACACTCACTCTCCTCACACTCACTCTCCTCACACTCACTCTCCCTAATACACTCACTCTCCTCACACTCACTCTCCGCACACTCACTCTCCCTAATACACTCACTCTCCTCACACTCACTCTCCGCACACTCACTCTCCTCACACTCACTCTCCCTAATACACTCACTCTCCTCACACTCACTCTCCGCACACTCACTCTCCCTAATACACTCACTCTCCTCACACTCACTCTCCGCACACTCACTCTCCTCACACTCACTCTCCCTAATACACCCTCTCCCTCACATTCACTCTCCTCACACTCACTCTCCCTAATACACCCTCTCCCTCACACTCACTCTCCGCACACTCACTCTCCTCACACTCACTCTCCCTAATACACTCACTCTCCTCACACTCACTCTCCTCACACTCACTCTCCCTAATACACTCACTCTCCTCACACTCACTCTCTGCACACTCACTCTCCGCACACTCACTCCCTAATACACTCACTCTCCTCACACTCACTCTCCGCACACTCACTCTCCTCACACTCACTCTCCCTAATACACCCTCTCCCTCACACTCACTCTCCTCACACTCACTCTCCCTAATACACCCTCTCCCTCACACTCACTCTCCTCACACTCACTCTCCTCACACTCACTCTCCCTAATACACCCTCTCCTCACAGTCACTCTCCTCACACTCACTATCCTCACACTCACTATCCTCACACTCACTCTCCCTCACACTCACTCTCCCTCACACACACTCTCCTCACACTCACTCTCCCTAATACACCCTCTCCCTCACAGTCACTCTCCTCATACTCACTCTTGCTCACACAAACGCTCTCACACACTCCCTCACACTCATTCTCTCACACATTCACTCCTTCACACTCTCTCTCTCACACCATCCCTCTCTCACACACACTTTCTCCCTCAGACACTCGCTTTCCTTCAAACACTCACTTTCCCTCGCACATTCCCTCTCCCTCACATTCATCCTCCCCTCACACACAAACACACACACTCTCTTTTGTACTCTCTCCCTCACACTTACTCTCTTACACTCTCTTACACACTCACTCTCCTCTCACACACACACTCTCACACACTTTTTCTCACACACTGTCTCTCCCTCACATTCATTCTCCCCTCACACTCATACTCTCCCTCAAACACACCCTGTCATTAAGAGGGGACTGCGAGGTGATTGTACTAAACACTGACCGCCCCCCACCACCCCCGCCCCCCGCCCCCCACCCCCCCCATGTTCAGGGCTCCGAGCTTTGCTGATGTGACTGGGTCAGTATTGCCGTGTGTGTGTGACCATCACCCTGTCCTTTGCAGACTCTAATCTGTGACTCTGTCATGAGGGTGAAGGTGCCTCCTCGCTCCCCATCTTATCTCGATCGCTGCTGATTACACTGAGATCGGGAACAGCAGGCCAAACACCGACACACACAGAGCCTGTCACACCTGATGGGAGAGTTCGAAACAGAACCTCAGCGCTGACTGACACCAACAGATTAAATACAAACAGACCGCTCTGTAAACAGGGTCCCTGACGGAGACAATCCCCTTTAAACAGGGTCAAAACGGAGACACTCCCCTTTAAACAGGGTCAAAACGGAGACACTCCCTCTTTAAACAGGGTCCCTGACGAAGACAATTCCCTTTAAACAGGGTCCCTGATGGAGACAATCCCCTTTAAACAGAGTCTCTGACGGAAACACTCCCCTTTAAACAGAGTCTCTGATGGAAACACTCCCCTTTAAACAGAGTCTCTGGTGGGGAGACTTCCACTTTAATCAGGGTCCAAATGGAGAGAATCCCCTTTAAACAGGGTTTAAATTGGGAGACTCCCCATTAAACAGGGTCTAAATGGAGAGAATCCCCTTTAAACAGTGTCTCTGATCGAGAGACCCCCTTTAATCAGGGTCCAGATGGAGAGGCTCCCCTTTAAACAGAGTCTCTGATCGAAAGACCCCCTTTAAACAGTGTCTCTGACGGAGAGAGTCTCCTTTAAACAGGATCCAAACAGAGAGTCTCCCCTTTAAACAGGGTCCAGGCGGAGAGACTCCCTCTGTAAACAGGGTCCAAGCAGAAAGATTCTCCTTTAAACAGGGTCTCTGATGGAGAGACTCCCCTTTAAGCAGGATCCAAATGGAGACACTCTCCTTTAAACAGAGTCTCTAACGGAGAGACTCCCCTTTAAACAGGGTCCCTGACGGAGAGACTCCCTCTTTAAAAGGGGTTCCTGACAGAGAGACACTCACTCTCCCTCACATACACTCTCTCACTAACACTCGCTCTCCCTTACACACACTCTGTCACTAACACTCACTCTCCCTTACACACTCTCCCTTACACACTCACTCTCCCTCACACACACTCTGTCACTAACACTCACTCTCCTTCACATTCATTCTCCCCTCACACACACAATCTCACGAACATCTCAGACACATTCTCTCTCACGTCTCTATCCCAAACACTCACTCTCTCTCGTACACTCTCTCTCTCTCTCTCTCTCTCACACACTCGATCTCACACTCAGTCCCTCTCAAGCTCACTCTCCCCACACATACTCGACCCATCAGTAACTCACTCTCCCTCACACTCCCTCACACTCCCTTCCTATCAGTAAGAGGCGACAGCAGTGATGTGGTTAAGGGAAAGCGGAGTAAAAATGGAGGATACCCGCAAGGAATCACAGAATGGCTACAGCACAGAAGGAGACCATTCAGCCCATTATGGCTGTGCTGGCTCTCTGCACAACCTACTTGGGCTAATCCCACTCCCCCATAGCCCTGCAAACATTATTACTTTTCTTGATAACAATCCGCTCCCCTTTGGAAATCCTCGATTGAATCTGCCTCCCTCCCATCTCTCGGGCAGAACATTCCAGATCCTAACCACTTGCTGCATGAAACAGTTTCTCCTTGTGTCTCCGTTGCTTCTTTCACCGATCACCTTAAACCTGCGTCCCTCTGGTTCTCAAGCTTTCCACCAATGGGACCAGTTTCTCCCGAGGGACTCTGTCCCCGGACCCCTCATGATTTTGAACACCCCGATCGAGTCTCCCCTCAACCATCTCTTCTCCAAGGAGAACAGACCCAGCTTCCCCAATCTACCCACGGGCCTGAAGTCCCTCATTCCGAGGACCATTCTGGCAAATGAAGAGCATCAGGGACCAGCAGGGCATTCTCCAGCTGAACAGAAATCCATCCCGCGATCGCACACTTACTGATTTTACCATGATGATGATGCCTCTCTTGGTCGACTTCCCACAGACAGCCAAAGGAGAGGAGGACTCAGCTGGGTGCTCGGTGCTTGGGCAGGATCACTCAGGGATGGGGTTTGGAGGGCGCAGGGGTGTGTGTGGGGGTGTGGGGGGACGCAGGAGCTGTGCCTTGGTTCGAACAGCAACTGGCGAACTGCCTCTCAAGGCCAGCCAGCCCTTTATAACCTGCCGCACCCACCACCCACCCACAGACACAGCCATCCCACAGGCAGGAGGCGGGATACAGTACATGATGGGAGCCAACGTCAGAATTCCAGTCCAACGACAATCAAAGATATCACTTATCAGCTCCCAATGTGCGCACCAAACCCCATCACAGCTACCTTCACCCAGACTGAACAAGGTCAGAATTAACCCATTCAACAACACGTTCAATCACAGACACAATAACATAAACCCAGGAGTGAGTTACAGACTGGAATCTAATCGAGGGGTTCGGGATGGTTTACATATAGACTAACAGATACCCGGGAGTGAGTTACATAGTGGAATCTAATCGAGGGGTTCGGAGTGGTTTATATATAGAATAACAGATAGCTGGGAGTGAGTTACAGACTGGAATCTCATCGAGGGGTTTGGGGGGTTTATATATAGAATAACAGATACCCGGGAGTGAGTTACAGACTGGAATCTAATCGAGGGGTTCGGGGTGGTTTATATATAGAATAACAGATTCCCGGGAGTGAGTTACAGGCTGCAGTCTATTCGAAGGATTCAGGGTGGTTTATATATAGAATAACAGATAGCCGGGAGTGAGTTACAGACTGCAATCTAATCGAGGAGATCGGGGTGGTTTATATATAGAATAGTAGATACCCGGGAGTGAGTTCCAGACTGAAATCTAATCGAGGGGTTTGGGGTGGTTTATATATAGAATAGCAGATACCCGGGAGTGAGTTACAGACTGGAATCTAATCGAGGGTTTGGGGTGGTTTACATAGAGAATAATAAATGTCCAGTGGTGAGTTACAGGCTGGAATCTAGTCGAGGGGTTCGGGGGGTTTATATATAGAATAACAGATACCTGGGAGTGAGTTAGACTGGAAACTAATCGAGGGGTTCAGGGGGTTTATAAATAGAATAACAGATATCTGGGAGTGAGTTACAGATTGGAATCTAATCGAGGGGTTCGGCGTGGTTATTATATAGAATAACAGATACCCGGGAATGAGTTACAGACTGGAATCTAATCGAGAGGCTCGGGGTGGTTTATATATAAAATAGCAGATACCCAGGAGTGAGTTAGGGGCTAGAATCTAATCGAGGGATTCGGGGTGGTTTATATATAGAATAACAGATACCCGGGAGTGAGTTACAGACTGGAATCTAATCGAGGGGCTCAGGGTGGTTTATATAGAGAATAACAGATACCCGGGAGTGAGTTACAGATGGGAATCTAATCGAGGGGTTCAGTGATTTACATACAAAATAACAGATACCCAGGAGTGAGTTACAGACTGGAATCTAATCGAGGGGTTCGGGGGAGTTTATATATAGAATAACAGATACCCGGGAGTGAGTTACAGACTGGAATCTAATCGAGGGGTTTGGGGGGTTTATATATAGAATTACAGATACCCGGGAGTGAGTTACAGACTGGGATCTAATCGAGGGGTTCAAGGGGTTTATATATAGAATAACAGATACCTGGGAGTGAGTTAGACTGGAATCTAATCGAGGGGTTCAGGGGGTTTATAAATACAATAACAGATACCTGGGAGTGAGTTACAGACTGGAATCTAATCGAGGGGTTCGGGGTGGTTATTATATAGAATAACAGATACCCGGGAATGAGTTACAGACTGGAATCTAATCGAGGGGCTCAGGGTGGTTTATGTATAGAATAACAGAGACCCGGGAGTGACTTACAGACTGGAATCTAATCGAGAGGCTTGGGGTGGTTTATATATAAAATAGCAGATAGCCAGGAGTGAGTTACGGGCTAGAATCTACTCGAGGGTTTGGGGTGGTTGATACATAGAAGAACAGATACCCAGATGTGAGTTACAGACTAGAATCTAATCGAGGGGTTCGGGGTGGTTTATACATAGAATAACAGATAGCCGGGAGTGAGTTACAGACCGGAATCTAATCGAAGGGTTCGGGATGGTTTACATATAGAATAACTGATACCCGGGAGTGAGTTACAGACTGGAATCTAATCAAGGGGTTCGGGGTGGTTTATATATAGAGTAACAGATATCCGGGAGTGAGTTACAGACTGGAATCTGATCAAGGGGCTCTTGGTGGTTTATATATAGAGTAACAGATATCCGGGAGTGAGTTACAGACTGGAATCTGATCAAGGGGCTCTTGGTGGTTTATATATAGAGTAACAGATATCCGGGAGTGAGCTACAGACCGGAGTCTAACTGAGGGGTTCGGGGGGTTTATATATACAATAGCAGATACCTGGGAGTGAATTACAGACTGGAATCTAATTGAGGGGTTCGGGGTGGTTTATGTATAGGATAACAGATACCCGGGAGTGAGTTACAGATGGGAATCTAATCGAGGGGTTCGGGGTGGTTTATTTATAGAATAACAGATACCCGGGAGTGAGTTACAGATTGGAATCTAATTGAGGGGTTCGGGGTGGTTTATATATAGAATAACAGATACCCGGGAGTGAGTTACAGACTGGAATCTAAGCGAGGGGTTCGATGTGGTTTTATACAGAATAACAGATACCTGGGAGTGAGTTAGACTGGAATCTAATCGAGGGGTTCAGGGGGTTTATAAATACAATAACAGATACCTGGGAGTGAGTTAGACTGGAATCTAATTGAGGGGTTCAGGGGGTTTATAAATAGAAAAACAGATACCTGGGAGTGAGTAACAGACTGGAATCCAATCGAGGGGTTCGGGGTGGTTATTATACAGAATAACAGATACCCGGGAATGAGTTACAGACTGGAATCTAATCGAGGGGCTCAGGGTGGTTTATGTATAGAATTATAGATACTCGGGAGTGACTTACAGACTGGAATCTAATCGAGAGGTTCGGGGTGGTTTATATATAGAATAACAGATACCTGGGTGTTAGTTACAGACTAGAATCTAATTGAGGGGTTCTGGATGGTTTATATATAGAATAAGAGATACCCGGGAGTGAGTTACAGACTGGAATCTAATAAAGGGGTTCAGGGGGTTTTTATATAGAATAACAGATACCCGGGAGTGAGTTACAGACTGGAATCTAATAAAGGGGTTCAGGGGGTTTTTATATAGAATAACAGATACCCGGGAGTGAGTTACAGACTGGAATCTAATCGAGGGGTTCAGGGTGGTTTATATATTGAATAACAGATAGCCAGGAGTGAGTTACAGGCTGGAATCTAATCGAAGAGGGAGCACTGCACTGCCGGATGGTCAGTACTGAGGGAGTGCTGCACTGTCAGAGGGTCAGTACTGAGGGAGTGCCGCACTGTCGGAGGATCAATACTGAGGGAGTGCCGCACTGTCGGAGGGTCAGTACTGAGGGAGTGCCGCACTGTTGGAGGGTCAGTACTGAGGGAACGCTGCACTGTCAGAGGGTCAGTATTGAGGGAGCGCTGCACTGTGGAAGGGTCAGTACTGAGGGAGTGTTGCACTGTTGGAGGGTCAGTACTGAGGGAGTGCTGCACTGTTGGAGGGTCAGTACTGAGGGAGTGTTGCACTTTCGGAGGGTCAGTGCTGAGGGAATGCTGCACTGTTGGAGGGTCAGTACTGAGGGAGTGCTGCACTGTCAGTTAGTCAGTACTGAGGGATTGCTGCAATCTCGGAGGGTCAGTACTTGGGGAGTGCTGCGCTGTTGGAGAATCAGTACTGAGGGAGTGTTGCACTGTCGGAGGGTCAGTACTCAGGGAGTGCTGCACTGTTGGAGGGTCAGTACTGCGGGAGTGCCGCACTGTTGAATGTGCTGTTTTTCAGATGAGACCTTAAACCACGGCCCCGTCTGCCCTCTCGGGCGTGTGTGAAGGATCCCACGGCCACTGTTTGGAAGAAGAGCTGGGGTGGGGGGGGGCGATGGGAGTTCTCCCCCGTGTCCTGGGGCCAATATTTATCCCTCAGACGACAACACTAAAAACAGACCACCTGGGTCATTATCACAGTGCTATTTGTGGGATCCCGCTGTGCAGAAATTGGTTGCCGCGTTTCCTCCATCACAACAGTGACCTCACTGGAAACCGAGAGGCCCTTCATTGGCTGCAAGAAGCTCGGGGACCTCCTGAGGTGGGGAGGTAGGCGCTACAGAAATGCATCTCAAACCTGCTCTTCAATGTTAGCTGTTCTGGTTTTGACCATGAGCTCTGCTCTTGTGAAGGGCAACGTGATAACTCGATCTTATCTGTCCTCGCCGTGTTCAGGTGAGGTGAACATTCAGCTGACGAAAGCGTTCGGAATAACAACAGAGGGTTAACGAAATGGATAATCAACGTCTGAACACATATCTGGCGATGGAGGAAGGGAGGGGGAAAGGGGTGGTGTGGGGCGAGGGAGGGTGCGGGGTTGGCGCTAGGTCCAGTCTGGAGTTGTCAAGGCCTGTTCGAACTCTTTACCCTGACCAGTGCTGCTCTTATCCAGACACAGAGCACAAAGCACAAAATTCAGGAGGAACCTCACTGCAACAGGCAATAAGCATTGGAGCAGAGATCTGGATTGAAGGGATAGGGAGCGCTGGAGAGAGGCGGGGGGTGGGGGGGGTGTGTGTTGCGGAGGAGGTCACCGAGGGACTTTTGAAATGGACGGGTTACGTAGAAACATAGAAAACAGGAGCTGGAGGAGGCCATTCGGCCCCTCTAAGCCTGCTCCTCCATTCGATAGGATCATGGCTGTCCCTCGATCTTAACCCCATACTCCCGCTCTCTCTCAAAACACCTCGATGTCGTTGGAGTCCAGAAATCTATCTACTTCCTTCTTAAATATATTCAGGTGTTGCTGGGCTGGGCGGGGTAAACGCAGGCCAGAAACCGATGAGAGGGGCATATCGGGGGTGGGGGGGGGAGTGTTGACTGGGTGACGGTTGAATGAGACTTGGAGTGAGCTGGGGGTCCAGGGGGCAGTAGAGTTTTGGACGAGCTGAGAGGTGGGTGTCCGGACTGGAGGGCGTTGGGATAGTCGGGGCTGGAAGGGAACAAAGGGGCAGGTAAGGGTCTCAGCAGCAAACGAGCTGAGACAGGGGCAGCGCTGGGTGATGTTACAGAGACAGATACAGGCGGACACCATCATGGAGAGAGTTTAGAGTGAGAAGCTCGCCTGAGGGATACAAGATCTCCCAACGTAGTGGGAAGATTCCAGAGGCCCTGGAGAACTGGAAGTGTCAGTCGTTGCATTTTGACAAGAAGGTTAAGGAAGCCACTCATTTCCCCAAATAATAAAAATAGAAATGAGATGGAGAAGCTAAGGGGTCTGGGTGAAGAGATAGAAAAATTTCTCCAGGTAGTGACATCCATTAATGAGAACATGAAGAATAACAAACAAATCACTGAGGTTCATTTCTAGAGGGAAAGAAATGGAAAGTAGAGAAGGTAGGTTCAACTGGCACAAAATCTTGGTTAGACCACACTGGGAGCACTGTGCACAGTTCCAGTCTCCACATCCCTTGGTTAGACCACACTGGGAGCACTGTGCACAGTTCCGGTCTCCATATCCCTTGGTTAGACCACACTGGGAGCACTGTGCACAGTTCCAGTCTCCATATCCCTTGGTTAGACCACACTGGGAGCAATGTGCACAGTTCCGGTCTCCATATCCCTTGGTTAGACCACACTGGTAGCAGTGTGCACAGTTCCGGTCTCCATATCCCTTGGTTAGACCACACTGGGAGCACTGTGCACAGTTCCAGTCTCCATATCCCTTGGTTAGACCACACTGGGAGCACTGTGCACAGTTCCAGTCTCCATATCCCTTGGTTAGACCACACTGGGAGCACTGTGCACAGTTCCAGTCTCCATATCCCTTGGTTAGACCACACTCGGAGCATTGTGCACAGTTCCGGTCTCCATATCCCTTGGTTAGACCACACTGGGAGCACTGTGCACAGTTCCAGTCTCCATATCCCTTGGTTAGACCACATTGGGAGCACTGTGCACAGTTCCAGTCTCCATATCCCTTGGTTAGACCACACTGGGAGCATTGTGCACAGTTCCAGTCTCCGTATCCCTTGGTTAGACCACACTGGGAGCACTGTGCACAGTTCCGGTCTCCATGTCCCTTGGTTAGACCACACTCGGAGCACTGTGCACAGTTCCGGTCTCCATATCCCTTGGTTAGACCACACTCGGAGCACTGTGCACAGTTCCAGTCTCCATATCCCTTGGTTAGACCATACTGGGAGCACTGTGCACAGTTCTGGTCTCCATATCCCTTGGTTAGACCACACTGGGAGCACTGTGCACAGTTCCAGTCTCCGTATCCCTTGGTTAGACCACACTGGGAGCACTGTGCACAGTTCCGGTCTCCATATCCCTTGGTTAGACCACACTGGGAGCACTGTGCACAGTTCCAGTCTCCATATCCCTTGGTTAGACCACACTGGGAGCACTGTGCACAGTTCCGGTCTCCGTATCCCTTGGTTAGACCACACTGGTAGCACTGTGCACAGTTCCAGTTTCTACAGTATACAAAGGAATTTGGGCACTGGAGAAGGTGTAAAGAACATTCACAAGGATGATCCAGAACTGAGAGCTTATAACTATCAGGAAAGTCTGAACAGGCTGGGGTTATTTTCTGTAGAAAAGAGAAGGCTGAGGGGGAGACCTGATCGAGGTTTTTAAAATGATGAAAGGGTTTCGATGGGGTAGACGTAGAGAAGATGTTTCCACTTGTCGGAGTGAGACCAGAACTAGGGACCATCGATATAAGATCGTCACTAATAAACCCAATGGGGGAATTCAGGAGAAACCTCTTTACCCAGAGAGTGGGGAGAATGTGGGACTCGCTCCCACAGGGGGTGGTCGAGGTGAATAGTGTCGATTTATTTAAGGCGGAAGCTGGATAAACACATGAGGGAGAGAGAGGAATAGAAGGATATGGGGATGGGGTGAGATGGAGAGAGGGGGGTGGTGGGAGGAGGCTGGTGTGGAGCAGGAACACCAGCAGGGAGCAGATGGGCCGAATGGCCTGTTTCTGTGCTGGGAACCCACAGGACCTCCGCATAACCGTACATGATATCTGGTTTAAACAGTGATTAGAGGAAAGCTGGTTGCTAGGATACTGTTAGGGGATAAAAGTGAGAAAACGTTCAGAAGTCATGTGGCATTGCAAAATATGGGAGAGCAGATAAGGGAAGCTTTCCACGCCTGCAGACTCTGTTTGCTGTTCAATTGTTTCTACCTTAATTCAACAAACAGCAACTCAAATGATTGTCCAGGTGATATAAGGAGTTATTTTATCAGAAGCGTGCCCTGTAACTACTCTCAAGGTGAGAGCGAGGCCTAGCAGGCTGAGTGTTGTAGGGTCCACGTTTAATTAAAGAGGTGTTTTCCCCCCTTTATTCGTTCCCGGGATGTGGGAGTCGCTGACCGGGACACCATTCATTGCCCAGCCCTAACTGCCCCTTGAGAACTGAGTGTCTCGCTCGGCCACTTCAGAGGGGCATTTAAGAGTCAACCACATCGCTGTGTGGGTCTGGAGTCACGTGTAGGTCAGACCGGGTAAGCAGGGCAGATTTCCCTCCCTCCAGGGGACATGAGTGACCCAGATGGGGTTTTTACAACAATCGATGATAGTCCCAAGGTCACTGTCGGCAAGACTCGCTCTCAATTCCAGATTTGAACCAGCGTCCCCAGATCTTTCTCCTGGGCCTCGGGGTTACTAGTCCAGTGACAATCCCGCATCACCACGTCCTCTTACTTGGTAGTATTTAAACAAAATGTTTAACCCTTGCACATTGCTGTTATAGACAAGACTCTCCAGCTCCCTCAGTGAGGTGCAGATCCATGATGGTCTGCCTCCCTCCAATGACCATTCTGTTTGTGTCTGCCGTGCTCTGTCTGGGTCAGGATGAGTTTCCCGGCTCTCACCCCTCAACCACCAGACACGCGAGCCCCAAGGTCCACGCCAACATTCCCCAGTGTCAGTACTGAGGGAGTGCTGCACTGTCGGAGGGTCAGTACTGAGGGAGTGCTGCACTTTCAGAGGGTCAGTACTGAGGGAGTGCTGCACTGTCGGAGGGTCAGTACTGAGGGAGTGATGCACTGTCAGAGGGTCAGTACTGAGGGAGTGCTGCACTGTCGGAGGGTCAGTACTGAGGGAGTGCTGCACTGTCAGAGGGTCAGTACTGAGGGAGTGCCGCACTGTCAGAGAGTCAGTACTGAGGGAGTGCTGCACTGTCGGAGGGTCAGTACTGAGGGAGTGCTGCACTGTTGGAGGGTCAGTACTGAGGGAGTGCTGCACTGTCGGAGGGTCAGTACTGAGGGAGCATTGCACTGATGGAGAGTCAGTACTGTGG
This sequence comes from Carcharodon carcharias, assembly GCF_017639515.1. Lineage (NCBI taxonomy): Eukaryota > Metazoa > Chordata > Chondrichthyes > Lamniformes > Lamnidae > Carcharodon > Carcharodon carcharias. The sequence continues at coordinate 2,998,048 of NW_024470665.1, read as the reverse complement.
GAGTGCTGCACTGTCGAAGGGTCAGTACTGAGGGAGTGCTGCACTGTCGAAGGGTCAGTACTGAGTGAGTGCTTCACTGTCAGAGGCTAAGAATCAGGGGGCACTGCAGTAATGGAGGGTCAGTACTGGGTCAGCGCTGCACTGTCGGAGAGTCAGTACTGAGGGAGCTCTGCACTGTTGGAGGGTCAGTACTGAGGGAGCGCTGCACTGTCGGATGGTCAGTACTGAGGGAGTGCTGCTCTGTCAGAGGGTCAGTACTGAGGGAGTGCTGCACTGTCGGATGGTCAGTACTGAGGGAGTGCCGCTCTGTCAGAGGGTCAGTACTGAGGGAGTGCTGCACTGTCGGAGGGTCAGTACTGAGGGAGTGCCGCACTGTCGGAGGGTCAGTACTGAGGGAGTGCCACGCTGTCGGAGGGTCAGTACTGAGGGAGTGCCACACTGTCGGAGGGTCAGTACTGAGGGAGCGCTGCACTGTCAGAGGGTCAGTACTGAGGGAGTGCCGCACTGTCAGAGGGTCAGTACTGAGGGAGTGCTGCACTGTCGGAGGGTCAGTACTGAGGGAGTGCTGCGCTGTCAGAGGGTCAGTACTGAGGGAGTGCTGCGCTGTCGGAGGGTCAGTACTGAGGGAGTGCTGCACTGTCGGAGGGTCAGTACTGAGGGAGTGCTGCACTGTCGAAGGGTCAGTACTGAGGCAGTGCCGCACTGTCAGAGGGTCAGTGCTGAGGGAGTGCTGCACTGTCAGAGGGTCAGTACTGAGGCAGTGCCGCACTGTCAGAGGGTCAGTACTGAGGCAGTGCCGCACTGTCGGAGGGTCAGTACTGAGGGACTGAACGGAACCTCATTAATGCATCTCATTCTATCTTTAGAAAGTGCTTTCCCAGACTCGCAGACTCAGTGTGGAGATGCCCCACTTTGTAGGATCCTGAATCACACAGACCAGTGAGGATCCAGGAACCCATTTCTGTCTCCTTGCAGTTCATTGATATCATCCTCGGCGGTGGAAAGTAACTTAGTCGTAAAATTGACCTCAGGACCCAGGGTAAGGGCGGGGGCATAAGTTCAAGGTCAGTCGGACTTCCTTTTCCCTAAGACGTTCCAGGAAAGGCTGCTGGAGAAGGTGTTAATGACTGGATTTCCAGTAACGGCAGGGTCAGAATGGTCTCTGCTGCCCTCTGCAGTCAATTATCTGATCCTGGGCAGCAGGCAGTGCAGTGAGTCCTCCTGGGCAGCAGGTGGTGCAGTGAGTCCTCCTGGGCAGCAGGTGGTGCAGTGAGTCCTCCTGGGCAGCAGGTGGTGCAGTGAGTCCTCCTGGATAGCAGGTGGTGCAGTGAGTCATCCAGGGCAGCAGGTGGTGCAGTGAGTATTCCAGGGCAGCAGGTGGTGCAGTGAGTACTCCAGGGCAGCAGGTGGTGCAGTGAGTCCTCCTGGGCAGCAGGTGGTGCAGTGAGTCATCCAGGGCAGCAGGCGGTACAGTGAGTACTCCAAGGCAGCAGGTGGTGCAGTGAGTCATCCAGAACAACACGTGGTGCAGTGAGTCCTCCAGGGCAGCAGGTGGTGCAGTGAGTACTCCAGGGCAGCAGGTGGTGCAGTGAGTCATCCAGAACAACACGTGGTGCAGTGAGTCCTCCTGGCCAGCAGGTGGTGCAGTGAGTCATCCATGGCAGCAGGTGGTGCAGCGAGTCTCCCTGGGCAGCAGATGGTGCAGTGAGTCCACCAGGGCAGCAGGTGGCACAGTGAGTCCTCCAGTGCAGCAGGTGGCACAGTGACTCCTCCAGTGCAGCAGGTGGCACAGTGAGTCCTCCAGTGCAGCAGGTGGCACAGTGAGTCCTCCAGGGCAGCAGGATAAAAGCAAAATACTGGGGATGCTGGAAATCTGAAACAAAAACAAAAATAGCTGGAAAAACTCAGCAGGTCTGGCAGCATCTGCAGAGGGACACAGTTAACGTTTCGAGTCCATATGACTCTTCATCAGAACTAAGGAAAAATAGAAGAGAGGTGAAATATAAGCTGGTTTAAGGGGGGTGGGACAAGTAGAGCCAGTGACAGGTGGAGATAGTCAAAAGATGTCACAGACAAAAGGACAAAGAGGTGTTGAAGGTGGTGATATTAGCTGAGGAATGTACTAATTAAGGGTAGAAAGCAGGACGAGCAAGGTACAGATAGTCCTAGTGGGGGTGGGGTGGGGGGAAGGGATTCGAAATAGGCTAAAAGGTGCAGATAAAACAATGGATGGAAATACATTTAAAAATAATGGAAATAGGTGGGAAAAGAAAAATATATTTGTAAAAAAAATGATAAATTATTGGAAAAAGGGGGGATCAGAAAGGGGGTGGGGATGGAGGAGAGAGTTCATGATCTGAAATTGTTGAACTCAATATTCAGTCCGGAAGGCTGTAAAGTGCCTAGTCGGAAGATGAGGTGCTGTTCCTCCAGTTTGCTTTGAGCTTCATTGGAACATTGCAGCAGGCCAAGGACGGACATGTGGGCATGAGAGCAGGGTGGAGTGTTGAAATGGCAAGCGACAGGGAGGTCTGGGTCATGCTTGCTGACAGACCGAAGGTGTTCCGCAAAGCGGTCGCCCAGTCTGCGTTTGGTCTCTCCAATGTAGAGAAGACCACATTGGGAGCAGTGAATGCAGTAGACTAAATTGAGGGAACTGCAAGTGAAATGCTGCTTCACTTGAAAGGATTGTTTGAGCCCTTGGACGGTGAGGAGAGGGGGAGTAAAGGGGCAGCTGTTGCACCTTCTGTGGTTGCATGGGAATATGCCGTGGGAGGGGGTTGAGGTGTAGGGGGTGATGGAGGAGTGGACCAGGGTGTCCCTGAGGGAACTATCCCTGCAGAATGCCACTGGTGGGGGGGGGGGGGTGAAGGGAAGATGTGTTTGATGATGGCATCATGCTGGAGTTGGCAGAAATGGCGGAGGATGATCCTTTGAATGCGGAGGCTGGTGGGGTGATAAGTGAGGACAAGGGGGACCCTATCATGGTTCTGGGAGGGAGAGGAAGGTAATTACAAGCCTACCAACTCCCACAGCTACCTCGACTACAGCTCCTTGCACCCCGCTTCCTGTAAGGACTTCATCCCATTCTCTCAGTTCCTTCGCCTCCGTCGCATCTGTTCTGATGATGTTACTTTCAAAAACAGTTCCTCTGACATGTCTTCCTTCTTCCTTAACCGAGGTTTTCCACCCACGGTCGTTGACAGGGCCCTCAACCTTGTCCGGCCCATCTCCTGCGCATCTGCCCTCACGCCTTCTCCTCCCTCCCAGAAACATGATAGGGTCCCCCTTGTCCTCACTTATCACCCCACCAGCCTCTGCATTCAAAGGATCATCCTCTGCCATTTCCGCCAACTCCAGCATGATGCCACCACCAAAAACATCTTCCCTTCACCCCCCCCCCCCCCGTGGCATTCCGCAGGGATCGTTCCCTCCAGGACACGCTGGTCCACTCCTCCATCACCCCCTATAACTCAACCCCCTCCCATGGCACCTTCCCATGCAACCGCAGAAGGTGCAACACCTGCCCCTTTACTTCCCCCCTCCTCACCGTCCAAGGGCCCAAACACTCCTTTCAAGTGAAGCAACATTTCACTTGCACTTCCCTCAATTTAGTCTACTGCATTCGCTGCTCCCAATGCGGTTTCCTCTACATTGGAGAGACCAAACACAGACTGGGTGACCGCTTTGCGGAACACCTTTGGTCTGTCCACAAGAATGACCCAGACCTCCCTGTCGCTTGCCATTTTAACACTCCACCCTGCTCTCATGCCCACATGTCTGTCCTTGGCCTGCTGCATTGTTCCAGTGAAGATCAACGCAAACTGGAGGAACAGCACCTCATCTTCCGACTAGGCACTTTACAGCCTTCCGGACTGAATATTGAGTTCAACAATTTTAGATCATGCATTCTCTCCTCCATCCCCACTCCCTTTCCGATCCCCCTTTTTCCAATAATTTATCATTTTTAAAATATATTTTTCTTTTCCCACCGATTTCCGTTATTTTTAAATTTATTTCCATCCATTGTTTTATCTCCACCTTTTAGCCTATTTCGAATCCCTTCCACCCCACCCCACCCCCACTAGGACAATCTGTACCTTGTTCATTCTGCTTTCTACCCTTAATGTCCCCATTAGCACATTCCTCAGATAATATCACCACCATCAACACCTCTTTATCCTTTTGTCTGTGACATCTTTGGCAACCTCTTCTTTGCCTCCAGCTATCACTGGCCCCCTATCCAGCTCTACCTCCCCCACCCCCTCAACCAGCTTATATTTCACCTCATTTCTATATTTCATTAGTTCTGATGAAGAGTCATTCGGACTCGAAACTGTGTCCCTCTCCGCAGATGCTGTCAGACCTGTTGAGTTTTTCCAGCTATTTTGCTGCAGGACGGTAGGTGGTGCAGTGAGTCCTCCAGGCCAGTAGGTGACACAGTGAGTCCTCAAGAACAGTCGGAGGGTCAGTGAGTCCTCCAAGCCAGCAGGTGGCACAGTGAGTCCTCCTGAAGACCAGGAGAGTCAGTGAGTCCTCCAGGATGGTAGGTGGTGCAGTGAGTCCTCCAGGCCAGTAGGTGGCACAGTGAGACCTCCTGAACACCAGGAGAGTCAGTGAGTCCTCCGGGGCTGTAGGTGGCGCAGTGAGGCCTTCAGTGCAACAGGTGGCACAGAGAGTCCTCCAGCACAGTAGGAGGGTCAGTGAGTCCTCCAGGACTGTAGGTGGCGCAGTGAGTCATCCAGGGCAGTGGGAGTGTCAGTGAGTCCTCCAAGATCGTAGCATTAAGATAAAAGCAAAAAACTGCGGATGCTGGAAATCCAAAACAAAAACAAAAATAAAAATACCTGGAAAAACTCAGCAGGTCTGACAGAAGCTGTGGAGAGAAAGAAAGAGTTAACATTTCGAGTCCATATGACTCTTCCTCAGAGCTAAATTTTCTGGTTTTGTTTCAGATTTCCAGCATCCACAGTATTTTGCTTTAATTATAGGAGAGTCACTGAGCCCTCCGGGACAGTAGGCGGCGCAGTGAGTCCTGCAGAGTAGTAGGGTGCGCAGTGACTCCTCCAGGACAGTAGGTGGCACAGTGAGTCCTGCAGAGTAGTAGGGTGCGCAGTGACTCCTCCAGGACATTAGGTGGCACAGTGAGTCCTGCAGAGCAGTAGGGTGCGCAGTGACTCCTCCAGGACAATAGGCGGCGCAGTGAGTCCTCCAGGACAGTAGGTGGCGCAGTGAGTCCTGCAGAGCAGTAGGTGGCGCAGTGAATCCTCCAGGACCGTAGGTGGCGCAGTGACTCTTTCAGGACAGTAGGTGGCGCAGTGAATCCTCCCGGACAGTAGGTGGCGCAGTGAATCCTCCATTGCCGCCGCGCGTCAATTGCGGCAGGTGGCGCTACGTTGCGGAAAAAGCGAAACCCTTTCGCCGGGGGCGCCTCTTGCGGTGGCTCGGCAGCCTCCTCGGCGGCGGAGGAGGAGGGGGCAGAGTGAGGCCTTCGAGGCCGCGGAGAGACAGAGGCCGGGAAAAGATGATGGCGGCGCCGCCACCACCCGGACCACCACTCCCGCCGGCTGTGGCGCCGGCGGGGGGAGCGGGACCCGGGGTGAAGACAGGGGAGGAGAAGATGAAGGAGATGGAGGCGGAGATGGCGCTGTGAGTGCGGCGAATCCAGTCAGAGCGTGTTGGAAGGGCCGGTCTCGTCATCCGCACCCAGACCTCCTTCCCGACGGCATCCATTCTGCAGTCCCGACGGCGGCCGCTGCGACCTCCCAGACGCTGTTTGGGGCGGGTACCCTCAACGCAGGCGCACTGACTTCCTTTGCAATCCTGCCGGCGGCCGCTGCGACCTCCCAGACGCTGTTTGGGGCGGGTACCCTCAACGCAGGCGCACTGACTTCCTTTGCAGTTCCGCCGGCGGCCGCTGCGACCTACCAGACGCTATTCGGGGCGGGCACCCTTTTTGGCGCAGGCGCACTATGACCGCAACGACCTCCCAGACGTCATTGAGGGGGGCGGGTGCCCTCTTAGCGCGGGCGCAGTGACTCCCCTTGCAGTCCCACTGGTGACCACAGCGACCTCCCAGAGGCTCTTCGGGGCGGGCAGCCCCTTAGCGCAGGCGCGGTGATGTCCCCCTGCAGTTCCGCGGCTGACCGCTGAGGGCGGCGGATGGATCCTCCATCGTTGAAAGCGCGCTGGCGACGCCGGCCGGCCGCTCACCGCAGCGGTCCTCCAAGGGCGCTGTCGTGGGCGGGCGGGTACCGCCTCCCAGTGGCCGCCACCAAGAACTGCAGCCAGAGGCTCAGTGCATTGTTCTGCAGGAGAGGGCTAGCACCATAGAC
>NW_024470665.1:2956713-2986713 GCF_017639515.1 Carcharodon carcharias | reverse complement strand
CCTCTGAAATGAGTTCCTTGATTTGAATCCATCTGGACAGGCAACCTCCACTCCCTCCAATCGACCGTCTCTGCCTGTCTTCAGGGTGTTAATCCTGTGGTCTGACTTTTTGTAGCTCGCAGGCACATTAATATAGTCAGCAATGCATGTATTTAACCTTTTTCCAGCTTTCCCTTTACCTGTATCCATCTTGTGCTAAATTGTTGTTCAATTTTATTTCTCCTCACCCTTCAATTGCCTCAACTACAGATTCCACATAGTTTTACCTCTTAAGGTCTTTCTTTTCCTTGACCATGATCATCCTAAGATTCTCTTGAGGTCAGTTTAATGTCTCGATCGTTTAAAATGTTTCCTTACTCTTTAGGCCACATTAACTATTCCATGTCAACGGGGATCTCCCTGTCTAGATGTTTGCCTATCTCCCCCTGTGCGGTTCCAATGATGGGCCAGATTATCAAATTCACTTCCCTTAAAACAGTTTGTGTATTGAGTCCTCTTTCCCTGACTCGTTCTCCTACCCTTAATCCTTCTCTCATACCATTTTACACATGCAATAGCTACCATCTTGTTCAGGTTGTCGGGAGAGACTTTACTGTCCAATAAAGTACTCTCATAACAGTTTTAAGACAGAAAACGGGCATTGACATGTTTTGTTTCCTTATCCTCTACTCAATCAACATTTTTATTATCTCAAAAGTAAACCCGCTAAATTGTGTCTGATGTTTTTTTTGTTTAGAATTGTCCCAGATTCATTAACTTGGCCAAAAATTGGATTTCTGCCAAACTTTGTCAAGATCTTGACCTTAACTTTATGGAACAAATTTGCAAAAGCTTCCAGCAATTGAATTAGTGCCAACTGTTGGCGGAAAACTTTTAAAATAAAAATCCCCTTTTGAGAACTTTATCGAAACCAAACCACAATTTTATTTTCCAAAACTTTGAAAGAACTATCAAAATTAAACCCCCCCCTTTCTCATTGTGTATTGATTTGTATCCAGATTAAAAGTCCCATATGTTTATCGACCCATTCTTTATCTTGGATAACAACCTAGCTATTCAAAAGTAACCCTTCTAAATTACGCTGCACCTCACATCTTAAGATTGCCCCGAAATTCTAATAACAGCGCTCTTGGGGTGCAGATTTCCTCTCCTATTTAATTCATCTCTTTAAAAGCAACCTCTTTTTATCCATTGGAACCACCTTGACCGTGTGTCTATGTGTCTTCTGGTTTTCCTAGAACCCTTTTGAATTTTCAGCTAATTTTTCTCTCCCTCAGACTTTTAGCATACCAACTCCGTGTGAGCTAATGTAACTCGTCTGTATCAGTCCCAGTCGGCATGGAAGCTGGGTGATAAGGGTTACCCTCTGCTAGTTTGCAAGGGGGTGGGACAAAGGTTAGTTCCTGTGAAACAAAGGCAAACCCTGTTTTATCTTTACAATACCTTCAAATTGAGATTTTTTTTTTGGCCAGAAATCTCGACTCAAACCTTGAACTCATAACTTTGGAATGTTTGAGCGTACAACTGACAATATAGGGAAGAAAACACATTAAAGTTCACATACAAGCAAAACTTCAAGTATCAGTGGGGGGGGGGACAAAGGGATCTTGGAGGCTCCACCTGTAGGGACAATCAAACTGACTGAAGCTCACATTACCTCTGCTCCTGCCTGTCACTGCTCACTACCCCCTTAGGGGTACCCCACTTTCTTTCTCTCTCTCTCTCTCTCTCTCTCTCTCTTTCTTTCTTTCTTCAGCACAAACAGCTCTTGTTCCTTAGATCAATTCGTTTTTATTTCAGTTACAAAAAAAACTTCAGTAGGGGACCTTTCGGGTCCCAATCATCCTTCCGCATGTTCCCATCCTCTGCCATTGACCCCCTGGGCGAAATCGAACAGCTGCTGCGACCACACGAGACTCGAGCTTCTTTCACCGGTTTTATTCGAGCACATGCAGGGGAGACCCTATCCATACAAGATGGGTACAAGCACCCCACCTCCCCCCCCCCAGCCAAATGGTTACATTTCCTTGCAGTTATACTTCTCTCTTATCTTACTGTATTTACATGCACCACAGTGATCAACGTCTTTCACCTCGTTACAGGACCCAATCATTTACGCGCACGATTAGCTCGTTCGTTCTATCCTATTATCTTCGAGACACCCGTACATGATTATATTATCCACTCCTCCTCAATGTACACACACAGGCCTTGACTCTTGTCTGGCCCAGACTGTGACTTGTGGTTTATCAAAAGCTACCTCTTTAGCCCCATTGTATTTGGTTTTTAACCCTTTTCACCTCCCCCTCCAGGAGGCATTACCGTTCCCCGGTGCTCTCTCCACGGCTACGCCCCCGACCAATTAGAGTCAACTTGCCAACCAGTCGGCACCCTTTTCTCATGAAGTGTAAATTGTTGTTCCCTCTGAAATTTGGCATTCTTGCACCTGTCCTGACGAGATGCAAAACTTCAACAGCGTCTCTCTCTTTATTTTATTTTCCAGCTAAAAACTCTTCCTTTAAAATCTTTGCCACTTTTTTTTTTAATCCAAGTACTGGATGTGGGCCAGGATTTATTGTCCGTCCCTAATTTCCCTTTGGGACGGTGGTGGTGTGCTGGTGAGCTGCCTTCTTGAATCACTGCGGCCCACTCACTATTATTGCTGGCTGGCCGAAGACTTTAATTTGAAGGAGGGGGCTGAATTTAAGGATTCATTACTGCCTGTGACATTTAAGAGGGAGATGGTGAAGTAGCGGTACTGTCTGTGGATGGAGGAGTAATCCAAAGTCCAGACTGATTCCCTGGGGACACAGGTTCAAATTAAGTTAAACAGCAGCCGCTGGAAGTCAGAGTTTGCTTGAGTACAGCATTTAGTTGCTGAAACTCAGTGCGTGCATTGACGTACGACCTTCCAACGACCTTAAGCTTCTCCAAACTAGGCTAACTCATTCAGGCCCCTGAAGCAGCCCCTCCCAAACCCACGACCACTACCATCGAGAAGGACAAGGGCAGCAGGCACATGGGGAACACCACCACCACCTGGAAGTTCCCCTCCAAGTCACTCACCATCCTGACTTGGAAATATATCGGCCGTTCCTTCACTGTAGCTGGGTCAAAATCCTGCGACTCCCTCCCTAACAGCGCCGTGGGTGTACCTACACCACACGGGGACTGCAGCGGCTCAAGAAGGCGGCTCACCCACCACCTTCTCAAGGGGCAACTAGGGATGGGCAATAAATGCTGGGCCCAGCCCAGCGACCCCCACATCCCGTGAATGAATTAAAAGAAATTGGATCTTTTCTGAGATGTTAGTAACTGCATTTCAGCTCACGGTATTTTCACAATTCCGGCCTTTTTGAAGTGACATCCGAGCCATTAGTATCTCTCCGCAGATCATCAAGAAAGTGCTAGTATTTTCTGGCCCCTTGCGCTGCAGCGGCTTTGCCTCTTTCCACGAGAACATGGACACGATTCCTTGTCACGGACTTTCCAACCTTGTTGTCTCCGGCCACCTTCATCCCTCATTTGAATTTCCCGTTGGATTTATTTATTAATATTATCGATGGCCCCCTAGTTCTGGTCTCTCTACAAGTGGAAACATCTTCTCTACGTCTACCCTATGGAAACCTTTTCATTATTTTAAAGGTCACCCCCTCAGCCTTCTCTTTTCTAGAGAAAAGACCCCCAGCCTGTTCAGTCTTTCCTCATGGTTATAACATCTCGTTCCTCATTCCAGCCGATCTATTTTTACACTTTCTCCAATCCTCGGTATAATTTGCCCATCTGGGAGTGACTTTACGAGGTCACTGTCGGTATATCATTGACAGTTCTGTTGGCCGTTTGTGTTAACCAGCAGTCATGGATTGTGAGGGGTTTGGGGTATTAAATGGTACAGTCGGTCAGATAGTGGAAAGTTGTCCCTACCAGGGTCAGGGAGGAGTGTGGCAGTGCAGCACTCCCTCAGTACTGACCCTCCGACAGTGTGTCACTCCCTCAGTACTGACCCTCCAACAGTGCAGCACTCCCTCAGCACTGACCCTCTGACAGTGCAGCACTCCCTCAGTACTGACCCTCCGACAGTGCGGCACTCCCTCAGTACTGACCCTCCGACAGTGCGGCACTCCCTCAGTACTGACCCTCCGACAGTGCGGCACTCCCTCAGTACTGACCCTCCGACAGTGCGGCACTCCCTCAGTACTGACCCTCCGACAGTGCAGCACTCCCTCAGTACTGACCCTCCGACAGTGCAGCACTCCCTCAGCACTGCTGACACAGGGAGTGTCACCCTGGATTTTTCTGTTGAATTCTCTGGAATGGGCCATGAGCCATGACTTTTTGATTTAGGAGGGTTTGTGCTTACTGTCGGGCTGCGCCTGATATCTCTGTTGCAGTGTGGAAGAGCAAGCGTTTTAATGTCCACCATTGTGCAAATGTCTCAGGACACCAAATCCTTTTGATTCTAACCTTCTTGCTCAGCGTGTCCTAGCTGCCGATGATGCATGACATTCTCTCTTTCTCTCTCCCTCTCCACAGCTATGCCGCCTCCCAGACAAGCTCCTATTGTGCGGCCTGTGTTTGTTCCTCATGTATTACAGAGACCAGGTATGTAAACCGTGACACACACTACTGTACCCCAGTGTTATACAGTGACAGACCTGTCCCCACCAGTACTGTACACAGTGTTATACAGTGACAGACCCGTCCCCACCAGTACTGTACCCCAGTGTTATACAGTGACAGACCTGTCCCCACCAGTACTGTACCCCAGTGTTATACAGTGACAGACCTGTCCCCACCAGTACTGTATCCCAGTGTTATACAGTGACAGACCCGTCCCCACCAGTACTGTACCCCAGTGTTATACAGTGACAGACCCATCCCCACCAGTACTGTACCCCAGTGTTATACAGTGACAGACCCGTCCCCACCAGTACTGTACCCCAGTGTTATGCAGCGACAGACCTGTCCCCATCAGTACTGTACCCCAGTGTTATACAGTGACAGACCTGTCCCCACCAGTACTATACCCCAGTGTTATACAGTGACAGACCCGTCCCCACCAGTCCTGTACCCCAGTGTTATACAGTGACAGACCTGCCCCCACCAGTACTGTACCCCATTGTTAAACAGTGACAGACCTGTCCCCACCAGTAATGTACCCCAGTGTTATACAGTGACAGACCTGTCCCCACCAGTACTGTACCCCAGTGTTATACAGTGACAGACCTGTCCCCACCAGTACTGTACCCCAGTGTTATACAGTGACAGACCCGTCCCCACCAGTACTGTACCCCAGTGTTATACAGTGACAGACCCGTCCCCACCAGTACTGTATCCCAGTGTTATACAGTGACAGACCTGTCCCCACCAGTACTGTACCCCAGCGTTATACAGTGACAGACCTGACCCCACCAGTACTGTACCCCAGTGTTATACAGTGAGAGACCTGAACCCACCAGTACTGTACCCCAGTGCTATACAGTGACAGACCTGTCCCCACCAGTACTGTACCCCAGTGTTATACAGTGACAGACTTGTCCCCACCAGTACTGTACCCCAGTGCTATACAGTGACTGACCTGTCCCCACCAGTACTGTACCCCAGTGTTATACAGTGACAGACCCGTCCCCACCAGTACTGTACAACAGTGTTATACAGTAACATACCTGTCCCCACCAGTACTGTACCCCAGTGTTATACAGTAACATACCTGTCCCCACCAGTACTGTACCCCAGTGCTATACAGTGACAGACCTGTCCCCACCAGTACTGTACCCCAGTGTTATACAGTGACAGACTTGTCCCCACCAGTACTGTACCCCAGTGCTATACAGTGACAGACCTGTCCCCACCAGTACTGTACCCCAGTGTTATACAGTGACTGACCCGTCCCCACCAGTACTGTACCCCAGTGTTATACAGTGACAGACCCGTCCCCACCAGTACTGTACCCCAGTGTTATACAGTGACAGACCCGTCCCCACCAGTACTGTACCCCAGTGTTATACAGTGACAGACCCGTCCCCACCAGTACTGTACCCCAGTGTTATACAGTGACTGACCCGTCCCCACCAGTACTGTACCCCAGTGTTATACCGTGACAGACCCGTCCCCACCAGTACTGTACCCCAGTGTTATACAGTGACAGACCCGTCCCCACCAGTACTGTACCCCAGTGTTATACAGTGACAGACCCGTCCCCACCAGTACTGTATCCCAGTGTTATACAGTGACAGACCTGTCCCCACCAGTACTGTACCCCAGTGTTATGCAGTGACAGACCTGTCCCCACCAGTACTGTACCCCAGTGTTATACAGTGAGAGACCTGAACCCACCAGTACTGTACCCCAGTGCTATACAGTGACAGACCTGACCCCACCAGTACTGTACCCCAGTGTTAAACAGTGACAGACCTGTCCCCACCAGTACTGTACCCCAGTGTTATACCGAGACCGACCCGTCCCCACCAGTACTGTACCCCAGTGTTACACAGTGACAGACCCATCCCCACCAGTACTGTACCCCAGTGTTATACAGTGACCGACCTGTCCCCACTAGTACTGTACCCCAGTGTTATACAGTGACAGACCTGTCCCCACCAGTACTGAACCCCGTGTCATTCAGTGACACACCTGTCCCCACCAGTACTGTACCCCAGTGTTATACAGTGACAGACCCATCCCCACCAGTACTGTACCCCAGTGTTATACAGTAACAGACCCGTCCCCACCAGTACTGTACCCCAGTATTATAAAGTGACAGACCTGTCCCCACCAGTGCTGTACCCCAGTATTATAAAGTGACAGACCTGTCCCCACCAGTGCTGTACCCCAGTATTATAAAGTGACAGACCTGTCCCCACCAGTGCTGTACCCCAGTATTATAAAATGACAGACCTGTCCCCACCAGTACTGAACCCCAGTGTTATACAGTGACAGACCTGTCCCGACCAAAACTGAGTCACAGTATAACACAATGACTGACTGGTCCCCATCAATACTGTACACGTGATATAAGGTAATGTGTATTTCCCCATCAGTACTGTAGCCCAGTGTTATACAGTGACAGACCCGTCCCCACCAGTACTGTACCCCAGTGTTACGCAGTGACAGACCTGTCCCCACCAGTACTGTACCCCAGTGTTATACAGTGAGAGACCTGACCCCACCAGTACTGTACCCCAGTGCTATACAGTGACAGACCTGACCCCACCAGTACTGTACCCCAGTGTTATACAGTGACAGACCTGTCCCCACCAGTACTGTACCCCAGTGTTATACCGAGACCGACCCGTCCCCACCAGTACTGTACCCCAGTGTTACACAGTGACAGACCCGTCCCCACCAGTACTGTACCCCAGTGTTATACAGTGACAGACCTGTCCCCACCAGTACTGTACCCCAGTGTTATACAGTGACTGACCCGTCCCCACCAGTACTGTACCCCAGTGTTATACAGTGACAGACCCGTCCCCACCAGTACTGTACCCCAGTGTTATACAGTGACAGACCCGTCCCCACCAGTACTGTACCCCAGTGTTATACAGTGACAGACCCGTCCCCACCAGTACTGTACCCCAGTGTTATACAGTGACTGACCCGTCCCCACCAGTACTGTACCCCAGTGTTATACCGTGACAGACCCGTCCCCACCAGTACTGTACCCCAGTGTTATACAGTGACAGACCCGTCCCCACCAGTACTGTACCCCAGTGTTATACAGTGACAGACCCGTCCCCACCAGTACTGTATCCCAGTGTTATACAGTGACAGACCTGTCCCCACCAGTACTGTACCCCAGTGTTATGCAGTGACAGACCTGTCCCCACCAGTACTGTACCCCAGTGTTATACAGTGAGAGACCTGAACCCACCAGTACTGTACCCCAGTGGTATACAGTGACAGACCTGACCCCACCAGTACTGTACCCCAGTGTTAAACAGTGACAGACCTGTCCCCACCAGTACTGTACCCCAGTGTTATACCGAGACCGACCCGTCCCCACCAGTACTGTACCCCAGTGTTACACAGTGACAGACCCATCCCCACCAGTACTGTACCCCAGTGTTATACAGTGACCGACCTGTCCCCACTAGTACTGTACCCCAGTGTTATACAGTGACAGACCTGTCCCCACCAGTACTGAACCCCGTGTCATTCAGTGACACACCTGTCCCCACCAGTACTGTACCCCAGTGTTATACAGTGACAGACCCATCCCCACCAGTACTGTACCCCAGTGTTATACAGTAACAGACCCGTCCCCACCAGTACTGTACCCCAGTATTATAAAGTGACAGACCTGTCCCCACCAGTGCTGTACCCCAGTATTATAAAGTGACAGACCTGTCCCCACCAGTGCTGTACCCCAGTATTATAAAATGACAGACCTGTCCCCACCAGTACTGAACCCCAGTGTTATACAGTGACAGACCTGTCCCGACCAAAACTGAGTCACAGTATAACACAATGACTGACTGGTCCCCATCAATACTGTACACGTGATATAAGGTAATGTGTATTTCCCCATCAGTACTGTAGCCCAGTGTTATACAGTGACAGACCCGTCCCCACCTGTACTCTACCCCAGTGTAATACAGTAACAGACCCGTCCCCACCAGTACTGTACCCCAGTGTTACGCAGTGACAGACCTGTCCCCACCAGTACTGTACCCCAGTGTTATACAGTGAGAGACCTGACCCCACCAGTACTGTACCCCAGTGCTATACAGTGACAGACCTGACCCCACCAGTACTGTACCCCAGTGTTATACAGTGACAGACCTGTCCCCACCAGTACTGTACCCCAGTGTTATACCGAGACCGACCCGTCCCCACCAGTACTGTACCCCAGTGTTACACAGTGACAGACCCGTCCCCACCAGTACTGTACCCCAGTGTTATACAGTGACCGACCTGTCCCCACTAGTACTGTACCCCAGTGTTATACAGTGACAGACCTGTCCCCACCAGTACTGTGCCCCAGTGTTATACAGTGACAGACCTGTCCCCACCAGTACTGTACCCCAGTGTTATACAGTGACAGACCTGTCCCCACCAGTACTGCACCCCAGTGTTATACAGTGACAGACCCATCCCCACCAGTACTGTACCCCAGTGTTATACAGTAACAGACCCGTCCCCACCAGTACTGTATCCCAGTATTTATATAGTGAAAGACCTGTCCCCACCAGTGCAGTACCCCAGTATTATAAAGTGACAGACCTGTCCCCACCAGTGCTGTACCCCAGTATTATAAAGTGACAGACCTGTCCCCACCAGTGCTGTACCCCAGTATTATAAAATGACAGACCTGTCCCCACCAGTACTGAACCCCAGTGTTATACAGTGACAGACCTGTCCCGACCAGTACTGAACCCCAGTGTTATACAGTGACAGACCTGTCCCGACCAAAACTGAGTCACAGTATAACACAATGACTGACTGGTCCCCATCAATACTGTACACGTGATATAAGGTAATGTGTATTTCCCCATCAGTACTGTAGCCCAGTGTTATACAGTGACAGACCCGTCCCCACCTGTACTCTACCCCAGTGTAATACAGTAACAGACCCGTCCCCACCAGTACTGTACCCCAGTGTTATACAGTGACAGACCCGTCCCCACCAGTACTGTACCCCAGTGTTATACAGTGACAGACCCGTCCCCACCAGTACTGTACCCCAGTGTTATACAGTGACAGACCCGTCCCCACCAGTACTGTACCCCAGTGTTATACAGTGACAGACCCGTCCCCACCAGTACTGTACCCCAGTGTTATACCGTGACCGACCCGTCCCCACCAGTACTGTACCCCAGTGTTATACAGTGACAGACCCGTCCCCACCAGTACTGTACCCCAGTGTTATACAGTGACAGACCCGTCCCCACCAGTACTGTATCCCAGTGTTATACAGTGACAGACCTGTCTTCACCAGTACTGTACCCCAGTGTCATACAGTGACAGACCTGACCCCACCAGTACTGTACCCCAGTGTTATACAGTGAGAGACCTGAACCCACCAGTACTGTACCCCAGTGCTATACAGTGACAGACCTGTCCCCACCAGTACTGTACCCCAGTGTTATACAGTGACAGACTTGTCCCCACCAGTACTGTACCCCAGTGCTATACAGTGACTGACCTGTCCCCACCAGTACTGTACCCCAGTGTTATACAGTGACAGACCCGTCCCCACCAGTACTGTACAACAGTGTTATACAGTAACATACCTGTCCCCACCAGTACTGTACCCCAGTGTTATACAGTAACATACCTGTCCCCACCAGTACTGTACCCCAGTGCTATACAGTGACAGACCTGTCCCCACCAGTACTGTACCCCAGTGTTATACAGTGACAGACTTGTCCCCACCAGTACTGTACCCCAGTGCTATACAGTGACAGACCTGTCCCCACCAGTACTGTACCCCAGTGTTATACAGTGACTGACCCGTCCCCACCAGTACTGTACCCCAGTGTTATACAGTGACAGACCCGTCCCCACCAGTACTGTACCCCAGTGTTATACAGTGACAGACCCGTCCCCACCAGTACTGTACCCCAGTGTTATACAGTGACAGACCCGTCCCCACCAGTACTGTACCCCAGTGTTATACAGTGACTGACCCATCCCCACCAGTACTGTACCCCAGTGTTATACCGTGACAGACCCGTCCCCACCAGTACTGTACCCCAGTGTTATACAGTGACAGACCCGTCCCCACCAGTACTGTACCCCAGTGTTATACAGTGACAGACCCGTCCCCACCAGTACTGTATCCCAGTGTTATACAGTGACAGACCTGTCCCCACCAGTACTGTACCCCAGGGTTATGCAGTGACAGACCTGTCCCCACCAGTACTGTACCCCAGTGTTATACAGTGAGAGACCTGAACCCACCAGTACTGTACCCCAGTGCTATACAGTGACAGACCTGACCCCACCAGTACTGTACCCCAGTGTTAAACAGTGACAGACCTGTCCCCACCAGTACTGTACCCCAGTGTTATACCGAGACCGACCCGTCCCCACCAGTTCTGTACCCCAGTGTTACACAGTGACAGACCCATCCCCACCAGTACTGTACCCCAGTGTTATACAGTGACCGACCTGTCCCCACTAGTACTGTACCCCAGTGTTATACAGTGACAGACCTATCCCCACCAGTACTGTGCCCCAGTGTTATACAGTGACAGACCGGTCCCCACCAGTACTGTACCCCAGCGTTTTACAGAGACAGACCTGTCCCCACCAGTACTGAACCCCGTGTCATTCAGTGACACACCTGTCCCCACCAGTACTGTACCCCAGTGTTATACAGTGACAGACCCATCCCCACCAGTACTGTACCCCAGTGTTATACAGTAACAGACCCGTCCCCACCAGTACTGTACCCCAGTATTATAAAGTGACAGACCTGTCCCCACCAGTGCTGTACCCCAGTATTATAAAGTGACAGACCTGTCCCCACCAGTGCTGTACCCCAGTATTATAAAGTGACAGACCTGTCCCCACCAGTGCTGTACCCCAGTATTATAAAATGACAGACCTGTCCCCACCAGTACTGAACCCCAGTGTTATACAGTGACAGACCTGTCCCGACCAAAACTGAGTCACAGTATAACGCAATGACTGACTGGTCCCCATCAATACTGTACACGTGATATAAGGTAATGTGTATTTCCCCATCAGTACTGTAGCCCAGTGTTATACAGTGACAGACCCGTCCCCACCTGTACTCTACCCCAGTGTTATACAGTAACAGACCCGTCCCCACCAGTACTGTACCCCAGTGCTATACAGTGACAGACCTGTCCCCACCAGTACTGTACCCCAGTGCTATACAGTGACAGACCTGTCCCCACCAGTACTGTACCCCAGTGTTATACAGTGACAGACTTGTCCCCACCAGTACTGTACCCCAGTGCTATACAGTGACAGACCTGTCCCCACCAGTACTGTACCCCAGTGTTATACAGTGACAGACCCGTCCCCACCAGTACTGTACAACAGTGTTATACAGTAACATACCTGTCCCCACCAGTACTGTACCCCAGTGTTATACAGTAACATACCTGTCCCCACCAGTACTGTACCCCAGTGCTATACAGTGACAGACCTGACCCCACCAGTACTGTACCCCAGTGTTATACAGTGACAGACTTGTCCCCACCAGTACTGTACCCCAGTGCTATACAGTGACAGACCTGTCCCCACCAGTACTGTACCCCAGTGTTATACAGTGACTGACCCGTCCCCATCAATACTGTACCCCAGTGTTATACAGTGACAGACCCGTCACCACCAGTACTGTACCCCAGTGTTATACAGTGACAGACCCGTCCCCACCAGTACTGTACCCCAGTGTTATACAGTGACAGACCCGTCCCCACCAGTACTGTACCCCAGTGTTATACAGTGACAGACCCGTCCCCACCAGTACTGTACCCCAGTGTTATACCGTGACAGACCCGTCCCCACCAGTACTGTACCCCAGTGTTATACAGTGACAGACCCGTCCCCACCAGTACTGTACCCCAGTGTTATACAGTGACAGACCCGTCCCCACCAGTACTGTATCCCAGTGTTATACAGTGACAGACCTGTCCCCACCAGTACTGTACCCCAGTGTTATGCAGTGACAGACCTGTCCCCACCAGTACTGTACCCCAGTGTTATAGAGTGAGAGACCTGACCCCACCAGTACTGTACCCCAGTGCTATACAGTGACAGACCTGACCCCACCAGTACTGTACCCCAGTGTTATACAGTGACAGACCTGTCCCCACCAGTACTGTACCCCAGTGTTATACCGAGACCGACCCGTCCCCACCAGTACTGTACCCCAGTGTTACACAGTGACAGACCCGTCCCCACCAGTACTGTACCCCAGTGTTATACAGTGACCGACCTGTCCCCACTAGTACTGTACCCCTTTGTTATACAGTGACAGACCTGTCCCCACCAGTACTGTGCCCCAGTGTTATACAGTGACAGACCTGTCCCCACCAGTACTGTACCCCAGTGTTATACAGTGACAGACCTGTCCCCACCAGTACTGCACCCCAGTATTATACAGTGACAGACCCATCCCCACCAGTACTGTACCCCAGTGTTATACAGTAACAGACCCGTCCCCACCAGTACTGTATCCCAGTATTTATATAGTGACAGACCTGTCCCCACCAGTGCTGTACCCCAGTATTATAAAGTGACAGACCTGTCCCCACCAGTGCTGTACCCCAGTATTATAAAGTGACAGACCTGTCCCCACCAGTGCTGTACCCCAGTATTATAAAATGACAGACCTGTCCCCACCAGTACTGAACCCCAGTGTTATACAGTGACAGACCTGTCCCGACCAAAACTGAGTCACAGTATAACACAATGACTGACTGGTCCCCATCAATACTGTACACGTGATATAAGGTAATGTGTATTTCCCCATCAGTACTGTAGCCCAGTGTTATACAGTGACAGACCCGTCCCCACCTGTACTCTACCCCAGTGTAATACAGTAACAGACCCGTCCCCACCAGTACTGTACCCCAGTGTTATACAGTGACAGACCCGTCCCCACCAGTACTGTACCCCAGTGTTATACAGTGACAGACCCGTCCCCACCAGTACTGTACCCCAGTGTTATACAGTGACAGACCCGTCCCCACCAGTACTGTACCCCAGTGTTATACAGTGACAGACCCGTCCCCACCAGTACTGTACCCCAGTGTTATACCGTGACCGACCCGTCCCCACCAGTACTGTACCCCAGTGTTATACAGTGACAGACCCGTCCCCACCAGTACTGTACCCCAGTGTTATACAGTGACAGACCCGTCCCCACCAGTACTGTATCCCAGTGTTATACAGTGACAGACCTGTCCCCACCAGTACTGTACCCCAGTGTTATACAGTGACAGACCTGACCCCACCAGTACTGTACCCCAGTGTTATACAGGGAGAGACCTGAACCCACCAGTACTGTACCCCAGTGCTATACAGTGACAGACCTGTCCCCACCAGTACTGTACCCCAGTGTTATACAGTGACAGACTTGTCCCCACCAGTACTGTACCCCAGTGCTATACAGTGACTGACCTGTCCCCACCAGTACTGTACCCCAGTGTTATACAGTGACAGACCCGTCCCCATCAGTACTGTACAACAGTGTTATACAGTAACATACCTGTCCCCACCAGTACTGTACCCCAGTGTTATACAGTAACATACCTGTCCCCACCAGTACTGTACCCCAGTGCTATACAGTGACAGACCTGTCCCCACCAGTACTGTACCCCAGTGTTATACAGTGACAGACTTGTCCCCACCAGTACTGTACCCCAGTGCTATACAGTGACAGACCTGTCCCCACCAGTACTGAACCCCAGTGTTATACAGTGACAGACCTGTCCCGACCAAAACTGAGTCACAGTATAACACAATGACTGACTGGTCCCCATCAATACTGTACACGTGATATAAGGTAATGTGTATTTCCCCATCAGTACTGTAGCCCAGTGTTATACAGTGACAGACCCGACCCCACCTGTACTCTACCCCAGTGTTATACAGTAACAGACCCGTCCCCACCAGTACTGTACCCCAGTGCTATACAGTGACAGACCTGTCCCCACCAGTACTGTACCCCAGTGCTATACAGTGACAGACCTGTCCCCACCAGTACTGTACCCCAGTGTTATACAGTGACAGACTTGTCCCCACCAGTACTGTACCCCAGTGCTATACAGTGACAGACCTGTCCCCACCAGTACTGTACCCCAGTGTTATACAGTGACAGACCCGTCCCCACCAGTACTGTACAACAGTGTTATACAGTAACATACCTGTCCCCACCAGTACTGTACCCCAGTGTTATACAGTAACATACCTGTCCCCACCAGTACTGTACCCCAGTGCTATACAGTGACAGACCTGACCCCACCAGTACTGTACCCCAGTGTTATACAGTGACAGACTTGTCCCCACCAGTACTGTACCCCAGTGCTATACAGTGACAGACCTGTCCCCACCAGTACTGTACCCCAGTGTTATACAGTGACTGACCCGTCCCCATCAATACTGTACCCCAGTGTTATACAGTGACAGACCCGTCACCACCAGTACTGTACCCCAGTGTTATACAGTGACAGACCCGTCCCCACCAGTACTGTACCCCAGTGTTATACAGTGACAGACCCGTCCCCACCAGTACTGTACCCCAGTGTTATACAGTGACAGACCCGTCCCCACCAGTACTGTACCCCAGTGTTATACCGTGACCGACCCGTCCCCACCAGTACTGTACCCCAGTGTTATACAGTGACAGACCCGTCCCCACCAGTACTGTACCCCAGTGTTATACAGTGACAGACCCGTCCCCACCAGTACTGTATCCCAGTGTTATACAGTGACAGACCTGTCCCCACCAGTACTGTACCCCAGTGTTATGCAGTGACAGACCTGTCCCCACCAGTACTGTACCCCAGTGTTATACAGTGAGAGACCTGACCCCACCAGTACTGTACCCCAGTGCTATACAGTGACAGACCTGACCCCACCAGTACTGTACCCCAGTGTTATACAGTGACAGACCTGTCCCCACCAGTACTGTACCCCAGTGTTATACCGAGACCGACCCGTCCCCACCAGTACTGTACCCCAGTGTTACACAGTGACAGACCCGTCCCCACCAGTACTGTACCCCAGTGTTATACAGTGACCGACCTGTCCCCACTAGTACTGTACCCCAGTGTTATACAGTGACAGACCTGTCCCCACCAGTACTGTGCCCCAGTGTTATACAGTGACAGACCTGTCCCCACCAGTACTGTACCCCAGTGTTATACAGTGACAGACTTGTCCCCACCAGTACTGTACCCCAGTGCTATACAGTGACACACCTGTCCCCACCAGTACTGTACCCCAGTGTTATACAGTGACAGACCCGTCCCCACCAGTACTGTACAACAGTGTTATACAGTAACATACCTGTCCCCACCAGTACTGTACCCCAGTGTTATACAGTAACATACCTGTCCCCACCAGTACTGTACCCCAGTGCTATACAGTGACAGACCTGACCCCACCAGTACTGTACCCCAGTGTTATACAGTGACAGACTTGTCCCCACCAGTACTGTACCCCAGTGCTATACAGTGACAGACCTGTCCCCACCAGTACTGTACCCCAGTGTTTTACAGTGACTGACCCGTCCCCATCAATACTGTACCCCAGTGTTATACAGTGACAGACCCGTCACCACCAGTACTGTACCCCAGTGTTATACAGTGACAGACCCGTCCCCACCAGTACTGTATCCCAGTGTTATACAGTGACAGACCCGTCCCCACCAGTACTGTACCCCAGTGTTATACAGTGACAGACCCGTCCCCACCAGTACTGTACCCCAGTGTTATACCGTGACAGACCCGTCCCCACCAGTACTGTACCCCAGTGTTATACAGTGACAGACCTGTCCCCACCAGTACTGTACCCCAGTGTTATACAGTGACAGACCCGTCCCCACCAGTACTGTATCCCAGTGTTATACAGTGACAGACCTGTCCCCACCAGTACTGTACCCCAGTGTTATGCAGTGACAGACCTGTCCCCACCAGTACTGTACCCCAGTGTTATACAGTGAGAGACCTGACCCCACCAGTACTGTACCCCAGTGCTATACAGTGACAGACCTGACCCCACCAGTACTGTACCCCAGTGTTATACAGTGACAGACCTGTCCCCACCAGTACTGTACCCCAGTGTTATACCGAGACCGACCCGTCCCCACCAGTACTGTACCCCAGTGTTATACAGTGACCGACCTGTCCCCACTAGTACTGTACCCCAGTGTTATACAGTGACAGACCTGTCCCCACCAGTACTGTGCCCCAGTGTTATACAGTGACAGACCTGTCCCCACCAGTACTGTACCCCAGTGTTATACAGTGACAGACCTGTCCCCACCAGTACTGCACCCCAGTGTTATACAGTGACAGACCCATCCCCACCAGTGCTGTACCCCAGTATTATAAAATGACAGACCTGTCCCCACCAGTACTGAACCCCAGTGTTATACAGTGACAGACCTGTCCCGACCAAAACTGAGTCACAGTATAACACAATGACTGACTGGTCCCCATCAATACTGTACACGTGATATAAGGTAATGTGTATTTCCCCATCAGTACTGTAGCCCAGTGTTATACAGTGACAGACCCGTCCCCACCTGTACTCTACCCCAGTGTAATACAGTAACAGACCCGTCCCCACCAGTACTGTACCCCAGTGTTATACAGTGACAGACCCGTCCCCACCAGTACTGTACCCCAGTGTTATACAGTGACAGACCCGTCCCCACCAGTACTGTACCCCAGTGTTATACAGTGACAGACCCGTCCCCACCATTACTGTACCCCAGTGTTATACCGTGACCGACCCGTCCCCACCAGTACTGTACCCCAGTGTTATACAGTGACAGACCCGTCCCCACCAGTACTGTACCCCAGTGTTATACAATGACAGACCCGTCCCCACCAGTACTGTATCCCAGTGTTATACAGTGACAGACCTGTCCCCACCAGTACTGTACCCCAGTGTTATACAGTGACAGACCTGACCCCACCAGTACTGTACCCCAGTGTTATACAGTGAGAGACCTGAACCCACCAGTACTGTACCCCAGTGCTATACTGTGACAGACCTGTCCCCACCAGTACTGTACCCCAGTGTTATACAGTGACAGACTTGTCCCCACCAGTACTGTACCCCAGTGCTATACAGTGACTGACCTGTCCCCACCAGTACTGTACCCCAGTGTTATACAGTGACATTCCCGTCCCCACCAGTACTGTACAACAGTGTTATACAGTAACATACCTGTCCCCACCAGTACTGTACCCCAGTGTTATACAGTAACATACCTGTCCCCACCAGTACTGTACCCCAGTGCTATACAGTGACAGACCTGTCCCCACCAGTACTGTACCCCAGTGCTATACAGTGACAGACCTGTCCCCACCAGTACTGTACCCCAGTGTTATACAGTGACTGACCCGTCCCCACCAGTACTGTACCCCAGTGTTATACAGTGACAGACCCGTCCCCACCAGTACTGTACCCCAGTGTTATACAGTGACAGACCCGTCCCCACCAGTACTGTATCCCAGTGTTATACAGTGACAGACCTGTCCCCACCAGTACTGTACCCCAGTGTTATGCAGTGACAGACCTGTCCCCACCAGTACTGTACCCCAGTGTTATACAGTGAGAGACCTGACCCCACCAGTACTGTACCCCAGTGCTATACAGTGACAGACCTGACCCCACCAGTACTGTACCCCAGTGTTATACAGTGACAGACCTGTCCCCACCAGTACTGTACCCCAGTGCTATACAGTGACAGACCTGTCCCCACCAGTACTGTACCCCAGTGTTATACAGTGACTGACCCGTCCCCATCAATACTGTACCCCAGTGTTATACAGTGACAGACCCGTCACCACCAGTACTGTACCCCAGTGTTATACAGTGACAGACCCGTCCCCACCAGTTCTGTACCCCAGTGTTATACAGTGACAGACCCGTCCCCACCAGTACTGTACCCCAGTGTTATACAGTGACAGACCCGTCCCCACCAGTACTGTACCCCAGTGTTATACAGTGACAGACCCGTCCCCACCAGTACTGTACCCCAGTGTTATACAGTGACAGACCCGTCCCCACAAGTACTGTACCCAAGTGTTATACAGTGACAGACACGTCCCCACCAGTACTGTATCTCAGTGTTATACAAAGACAGACCTGTCCCCACCAGTACTGTACCCCAGTGTTATACAGTGACAGACCTGTCCCCACCAGTACTGTACCCCAGTGTTATAAATTGAGAGACCTGACCCCACCAGTACTGTACCCCAGTGCTATACAGTGACAGACCTGACCCCACCAGTACTGTACCCCAGTGTTATACAGTGACAGACCTGTCCCCACCAGTACTGTACCCCAGTGTTATACCGAGACCGACCCGTCCCCACCAGTACTGTACCCCAGTGTTACACAGTGACAGACCGGTCCCCACCAGTACTGTACCCCAGTGTTATACAGTGACAGACCCATCCCCACCTAACTGTACCCCAGTGTTATACAGTGACAGACCTGTCCCCACCAGTTCTATACCCCAGTGTTATACAGTGACAGACCTGTCCCCACCAGTACTGTACCCCAGTGTTATACAGTGACAGACCTGTCCCCACCAGTACTGCACCCCAGAGTTATACAGTGACAGACCCATCCCCACCAGTACTGTACCCCAGTGTTATACAGTAACAGACCGTCCCCACCAGTACTGTACCCCAGTATTTATATAGTGACAGACCTGTCCCCACCAGTGCTGTACAACAGTGTTATACAGTAACATACCTGTCCCCACCAGTACTGTACCCCAGTGTTATACAGTAACATACCTGTCCCCACCAGTACTGTACCCCAGTGCTATACAGTGACAGACCTGTCCCCACCAGTACTGTACCCCAGTGTTATACAGTGACAGACTTGTCCCCACCAGTACTGTACCCCAGTGCTATACAGTGACAGACCTGTCCCCACCAGTACTGTACCCCAGTGTTATACAGTGACTGACCCGTCCCCACCAGTACTGTACCCCAGTGTTATACAGTGACAGACCCATCCCCACCAGTACTGTACCCCAGTGTTATACAGTGACAGACCCGTCCCCACCAGTACTGTATCCCAGTGTTATACAGTGACAGACCTGTCCCCACCAGTACTGTACCCCAGTGTTATGCAGTGACAGACCTGTCCCCACCAGTACTGTACCCCAGTGTTATACAGTGAGAGACCTGACCCCACCAGTACTGTACCCCAGTGCTATACAGTGACAGACCTGACCCCACCAGTACTGTACCCCAGTGTTATACAGTGACAGACCTGTCCCCACCAGTACTGTACCCCAGTGCTATACAGTGACAGACCTGTCCCCACCAGTACTGTACCCCAGTGTTATACAGTGACTGACCCGTCCCCATCAATACTGTACCCCAGTGTTATACAGTGACAGACCCGTCACCACCAGTACTGTACCCCAGTGTTATACAGTGACAGACCCGTCCCCACCAGTACTGTACCCCAGTGTTATACAGTGACAGACCCGTCCCCACCAGTACTGTACCCCAGTGTTATACAGTGACAGACCCGTCCCCACCAGTACTGTACCCCAGTGTTATACCGTGACAGACCCGTCCCCACCAGTACTGTACCCCAGTGTTATACAGTGACAGACCCGTCCCCACCAGTACTGTACCCCAGTGTTATACAGTGACAGACCCGTCCCCACCAGTACTGTATCCCAGTGTTATACAGTGACAGACCTGTCCCCACCAGTACTGTACCCCAGTGTTATGCAGTGACAGACCTGTCCCCACCAGTACTGTACCCCAGTGTTATACAGTGAGAGACCTGACCCCACCAGTACTGTACCCCAGTGCTATACAGTGACAGACCTGACCCCACCAGTACTGTACCCCAGTGTTATACAGTGACAGACCTGTCCCCACCAGTACTGTACCCCAGTGTTATACCGAGACCGACCCGTCCCCACCAGTACTGTACCCCAGTGTTACACAGTGACAGACCCGTCCCCACCAGTACTGTACCCCAGTGTTATACATTGACCGACCTGTCCCCACTAGTACTGTACCCCAGTGTTATACAGTGACAGACCTGTCCCCACCAGTACTGTGCCCCAGTGTTATACAGTGACAGACCTGTCCCCACCAGTACTGTACCCCAGTGTTATACAGTGACAGACCTGTCCCCACCAGTACTGCACCCCAGTGTTATACAGTGACAGACCCATCCCCACCAGTACTGTACCCCAGTGTTATACAGTAACAGACCCGTCCCCACCAGTACTGTATCCCAGTATTTATATAGTGACAGACCTGTCCCCACCAGTGCTGTACCCCAGTATTATAAAGTGACAGACCTGTCCCCACCAGTGCTGTACCCCAGTATTATAAAGTGACAGACCTGTCCCCACCAGTGCTGTACCCCAGTATTATAAAATGACAGACCTGTCCCCACCAGTACTGAACCCCAGTGTTATACAGTAACAGACCTGTCCCGACCAAAACTGAGTCACAGTATAACACAATGACTGACTGGTCCCCATCAATACTGTACACGTGATATAAGGTAATGTGTATTTCCCCATCAGTACTGTAGCCCAGTGTTATACAGTGACAGACCCGTCCCCACCTGTACTCTACCCCAGTGTAATACAGTAACAGACCCGTCCCCACCAGTACTGTACCCCAGTGTTATACCGTGACCGACCCGTCCCCACCAGTACTGTACCCCAGTGTTATACAGTGACAGACCCGTCCCCACCAGTACTGTACCCCAGTGTTATACAGTGACAGACCCGTCCCCACCAGTACTGTACCCCAGTGTTATACAGTGACTGACCTGACCCCACCAGTACTGTACCCCAGTGTTATACAGTGAGAGACCTGAACCCACCAGTACTGTACCCCAGTGCTATACAGTGACAGACCTGTCCCCACCAGTACTGTACCCCAGTGTTATACAGTGACAGACTTGTCCCCACCAGTACTGTACCCCAGTGCTATACAGTGACTGACCTGTCCCCACCAGTACTGTACCCCAGTGTTATACAGTGACAGACCCGTCCCCACCAGTACTGTACAACAGTGTTATACAGTAACATACCTGTCCCCACCAGTACTGTACCCCAGTGTTATACAGTAACATACCTGTCCCCACCAGTACTGTACCCCAGTGCTATACAGTGACAGACCTGTCCCCACCAGTACTGTACCCCAGTGTTATACAGTGACAGACTTGTCCCCACCAGTACTGTACCCCAGTGCTATACAGTGACAGACCTGTCCCCACCAGTACTGTACCCCAGTGTTATACAGTTACAGACCAATCCCCACCAGTACTGTACCCCAGTTTTATACAGTGACAGACCCATCCCCACCAGTACTGTACCCCAGTGTTATACAGTGACAGACCTGTAACCACCAGTACTGTATCCCAGTGTTATATTGTGGCAGACCTGTCCCCACCACTTCTGTACCCCATTGCTATACAGTGACAGGCCTGTCCTTCCAGTACTGTACCCCAGTGTTATACAGTGACAGACCTGTCCCCACCAGTACTGTACCCCAGTGTTATACAGTGACAGGCCTGACCCCACCAGTACTGTACCCCAGTGTTATACAGTGACAGACCTGTCCCCACCAGTACTGTACCCCAGTGTTATACAGTGACAGGCCTGTCCCCACCAGTACTGTACCCCAGTGTTATACAGTGACTGACCCGTCCCCATCAATACTGTACCCCAGTGTTATACAGTGACAGACCCGTCACCACCAGTACTGTACCCCAGTGTTATACAGTGACAGACCCGTCCCCACCAGTACTGTACCCCAGTGTTATACAGTGACAGACCCGTCCCCACCAGTACTGTACCCCAGTGTTATACAGTGACAGACCCGTCCCCACCAGTACTGTACCCCAGTGTTATACCGTGACAGACCCGTCCCCACCAGTACTGTACCCCAGTGTTATACAGTGACAGACCCGTCCCCACCAGTACTGTACCCCAGTGTTATACAGTGACAGACCCGTCCCCACCAGTACTGTATCCCAGTGTTATACAGTGACAGACCTGTCCCCACCAGTACTGTACCCCAGTGTTATGCAGTGACAGACCTGTCCCCACCAGTACTGTACCCCAGTGTTATACAGTGAGAGACCTGACCCCACCAGTACTGTACCCCAGTGCTATACAGTGACAGACCTGACCCCACCAGTACTGTACCCCAGTGTTATACAGTGACAGACCTGTCCCCACCAGTACTGTACCCCAGTGTTATACCGAGACCGACCCGTCCCCACCAGTACTGTACCCCAGTGTTATACAGTGACAGACCCGTCCCCACCAGTACTGTATCCCAGTGTTATACAGTGACAGACCTGTCCCCACCAGTACTGTACCCCAGTGTTATGCAGTGACAGACCTGTCCCCACCAGTACTGTACCCCAGTGTTATACAGTGAGAGACCTGACCCCACCAGTACTGTACCCCAGTGCTATACAGTGACAGACCTGACCCCACCAGTACTGTACCCCAGTGTTATACAGTGACAGACCTGTCCCCACCAGTACTGTACCCCAGTGTTATACCGAGACCGACCCGTCCCCACCAGTACTGTACCCCAGTGTTACACAGTGACAGACCCGTCCCCACCAGTACTGTACCCCAGTGTTATACATTGACCGACCTGTCCCCACTAGTACTGTACCCCAGTGTTATACAGTGACAGACCTGTCCCCACCAGTACTGTGCCCCAGTGTTATACAGTGACAGACCTGTCCCCACCAGTACTGTACCCCAGTGTTATACAGTGACAGACCTGTCCCCACCAGTACTGCACCCCAGTGTTATACAGTGACAGACCCATCCCCACCAGTACTGTACCCCAGTGTTATACAGTAACAGACCCGTCCCCACCAGTACTGTATCCCAGTATTTATATAGTGACAGACCTGTCCCCACCAGTGCTGTACCCCAGTATTATAAAGTGACAGACCTGTCCCCACCAGTACTGTACCCCAGTGTTATGCAGTGACAGACCTGTCCCCACCAGTACTGTACCCCAGTGTTATACAGTGAGAGACCTGACCCCACCAGTACTGTACCCCAGTGCTATACAGTGACAGACCTGACCCCACCAGTACTGTACCCCAGTGTTATACAGTGACAGACCTGTCCCCACCAGTACTGTACCCCAGTGTTATACCGAGACCGACCCGTCCCCACCAGTACTGTACCCCAGTGTTACACAGTGACAGACCCGTCCCCACCAGTACTGTACCCCAGTGTTATACATTGACCGACCTGTCCCCACTAGTACTGTACCCCAGTGTTATACAGTGACAGACCTGTCCCCACCAGTACTGTGCCCCAGTGTTATACAGTGACAGACCTGTCCCCACCAGTACTGTACCCCAGTGTTATACAGTGACAGACCTGTCCCCACCAGTACTGCACCCCAGTGTTATACAGTGACAGACCCATCCCCACCAGTACTGTACCCCAGTGTTATACAGTAACAGACCCGTCCCCACCAGTACTGTATCCCAGTATTTATATAGTGACAGACCTGTCCCCACCAGTGCTGTACCCCAGTATTATAAAGTGACAGACCTGTCCCCACCAGTGCTGTACCCCAGTATTATAAAGTGACAGACCTGTCCCCACCAGTGCTGTACCCCAGTATTATAAATTGACAGACCTGTCCCCACCAGTACTGAACCCCAGTGTTATACAGTAACAGACCTGTCCCGACCAAAACTGAGTCACAGTATAACACAATGACTGACTGGTCCCCATCAATACTGTACACGTGATATAAGGTAATGTGTATTTCCCCATCAGTACTGTAGCCCAGTGTTATACAGTGACAGACCCGTCCCCACCTGTACTCTACCCCAGTGTAATACAGTAACAGACCCGTCCCCACCAGTACTGTACCCCAGTGTTATACAGTGACAGACCCGTCCCCACCAGTACTGTACCCCAGTGTTATACAGTGACAGACCCGTCCCCACCAGTACTGTACCCCAGTGTTATACAGTGACAGACCCGTCCCCACCAGTACTGTACCCCAGTGTTATACAGTGACAGACCCGTCCCCACCAGTACTGTACCCCAGTGTTATACCGTGACCGACCCGTCCCCACCAGTACTGTACCCCAGTGTTATACAGTGACAGACCCGTCCCCACCAGTACTGTACCCCAGTGTTATACAGTGACAGACCCTTCCCCACCAGTACTGTATCCCAGTGTTATACAGTGACAGACCTGTCCCCACCAGTACTGTACCCCAGTGTTATACAGTGACGGACCTGACCCCACCAGTACTGTACCCCAGTGTTATACAGTGAGAGACCTGAACCCACCAGTACTGTACCCCAGTGCTATACAGTGACAGACCTGTCCCCACCAGTACTGTACCCCAGTGTTATACAGTGACAGACTTGTCCCCACCAGTACTGTACCCCAGTGCTATACAGTGACTGACCTGTCCCCACCAGTACTGTACCCCAGTGTTATACAGTGACAGACCCGTCCCCACCAGTACTGTACAACAGTGTTATACAGTAACATACCTGTCCCCACCAGTACTGTACCCCAGTGTTATACAGTAACATACCTGTCCCCACCAGTACTGTACCCCAGTGCTATACAGTGACAGACCTGTCCCCACCAGTACTGTACCCCAGTGTTATACAGTGACAGACTTGTCCCCACCAGTACTGTACCCCAGTGCTATACAGTGACAGACCTGTCCCCACCAGTACTGTACCCCAGTGTTATACAGTGACAGACCCGTCCCCACCAGTACTGTACCCCAGTGTTATACAGTGACAGACCCGTCCCCACCAGTACTGTACCCCAGTGTTATACAGTGACAGACCCGTCCCCACCAGTACTGTACCCCAGTGTTATACAGTGACAGACCCGTCCCCACCAGTACTGTACCCCAGTGTTATACAGTGACTGACCCGTCCCCACCAGTACTGTACCCCAGTGTTATACCGTGACAGACCCGTCCCCACCAGTACTGTACCCCAGTGTTATACAGTGACAGACCCGTCCCCACCAGTACTGTACCCCAGTGTTATACAGTGACAGACCCGTCCCCACCAGTACTGTATCCCAGTGTTATACAGTGACAGACCTGTCCCCACCAGTACTGTACCCCAGTGTTATGCAGTGACAGACCTGTCCCCACCAGTACTGTACCCCAGTGTTATACAGTGAGAGACCTGAACCCACCAGTACTGTACCCCAGTGCTATACAGTGACAGACCTGACCCCACCAGTACTGTACCCCAGTGTTAAACAGTGACAGACCTGTCCCCACCAGTACTGTACCCCAGTGTTATACCGAGACCGACCCGTCCCCACCAGTTCTGTACCCCAGTGTTACACAGTGACAGACCCATCCCCACCAGTGCTGTACCCCAGTGTTATACAGTGACCGACCTGTCCCCACTAGTACTGTACCCCAGTGTTATACAGTGACAGACCTGTCCCCACCAGTACTGTGCCCCAGTGTTATACAGTGACAGACCTGTCCCCACCAGTACTGTACCCCAGTGTTATACAGTGACAGACCTGTCCCCACCAGTACTGAACCCCGTGTCATTCAGTGACACACCTGTCCCCACCAGTACTGTACCCCCGTGTTATACAGTGACAGACCCATCCCCACCAGTACTGTACCCCAGTGTTATACAGTAACAGACCTGTCCCCACCAGTACTGTACCCCAGTATTATAAAGTGACAGACCTGTCCCCACCAGTGCTGTACCCCAGTATTATAAAGTGACAGACCTGTCCCCACCAGTGCTGTACCCCAGTATTATAAAGTGACAGACCTGTCCCCACCAGTGCTGTACCCCAGTATTATAAAATGACAGACCTGTCCCCACCAGTACTGAACCCCAGTGTTATACAGTGACAGACCTGTCCCGACCAAAACTGAGTCACAGTATAACACAATGACTGACTGGTCCCCATCAATACTGTACACGTGATATAAGGTAATGTGTATTTCCCCATCAGTACTGTAGCCCAGTGTTATACAGTGACAGACCCGTCCCCACCTGTACTCTACCCCAGTGTTATACAGTAACAGACCCGTCCCCACCAGTACTGTACCCCAGTGCTATACAGTGACAGACCTGTCCCCACCAGTACTGTACCCCAGTGCTATACAGTGACAGACCTGTCCCCACCAGTACTGTACCCCAGTGTTATACAGTGACAGACTTGTCCCCACCAGTACTGTACCCCAGTGCTATACAGTGACAGACCTGTCCCCACCAGTACTGTACCCCAGTGTTATACAGTGACAGACCCGTCCCCACCAGTACTGTACAACAGTGTTATACAGTAACATACCTGTCCCCACCAGTACTGTACCCCAGTGTTATACAGTAACATACCTGTCCCCACCAGTACTGTACCCCAGTGCTATACAGTGACAGACCTGTCCCCACCAGTACTGTACCCCAGTGTTATACAGTGACAGACTTGTCCCCACCAGTACTGTACCCCAGTGCTATACAGTGACAGACCTGTCCCCACCAGTACTGTACCCCAGTGTTATACAGTGACTGACCCGTCCCCATCAATACTGTACCCCAGTGTTATACAGTGACAGACCCGTCACCACCAGTACTGTACCCCAGTGTTATACAGTGACAGACCCGTCCCCACCAGTACTGTACCCCAGTGTTATACAGTGACAGACCCGTCCCCACCAGTACTGTACCCCAGTGTTATACAGTGACAGACCCGTCCCCACCAGTACTGTACTCCAGTGTTATACCGTGACAGACCCGTCCCCACCAGTACTGTACCCCAGTGTTATACAGTGACAGACCCGTCCCCACCAGTACTGTACCCCAGTGTTATACAGTGACAGACCTGTCCCCACCAGTACTGTACCCCAGTGTTATACCGAGACCGACCCGTCCCCACCAGTACTGTACCCCAGTGTTACACAGTGACAGACCCGTCCCCACCAGTACTGTACCCCAGTGTTATACAGTGACCGACCTGTCCCCACTAGTACTGTACCCCAGTGTTATACAGTGACAGACCTGTCCCCACCAGTACTGTGCCCCAGTGTTATACAGTGACAGACCTGTCCCCACCAGTACTGTACCCCAGTGTTATACAGTGACAGACCTGTCCCCACCAGTACTGCACCCCAGTGTTATACAGTGACAGACCCATCCCCACCAGTACTGTACCCCAGTGTTATACAGTAACAGACCCGTCCCCACCAGTACTGTATCCCAGTATTTATATAGTGACAGACCTGTCCCCACCAGTGCTGTACCCCAGTATTATAAAGTGACAGACCTGTCCCCACCAGTGCTGTACCCCAGTATTATAAAGTGACAGACCTGTCCCCACCAGTGCTGTACCCCAGTATTATAAAGTGACAGACCTGTCCCGACCAAAACTGAGTCACAGTATAACACAATGACTGACTGGTCCCCATCAATACTGTACACGTGATATAAGGTAATGTGTATTTCCCCATCAGTACTGTAGCCCAGTGTTATACAGTGACAGACCCGTCCCCACCTGTACTCTACCCCAGTGTAATACAGTAACAGACCCGTCCCCACCAGTACTGTACCCCAGTGTTACGCAGTGACAGACCTGTCCCCACCAGTACTGTACCCCAGTGTTACACAGTGACAGACCTGTCCCCACCAGTACTGTACACGTTATACAGTGACAAACCTGTCCCCACCAGTACTGTACCCCAGTGTTATACAGTGACAGACCCGTCCCCACCAGTACTGTACCCCAGTGTTACACAGTGACAGACCTGTCCCCACCAGTACTGTACACGTTATACAGTGACAAACCTGTCCCCACCAGTACTGTACCCCAGTGTTATACAGTGACAGACCCGTCCCCACCAGTACTGTACACGTCATACAGTGACAAACCTGTCCCCACCAGTACTGTACCCCAGTGTTATACAGTGACAGACCTGTCCCCACCAGTACTGTACCCCAGTGTTATACAGTAACAGACCCGTCCCCACCAGTACTGTACCCCAGTGTTATCCGGTGACAGACCTGTCCCCACCAGTACTGTACCCCAGTGTTATACAGTGTCAGACCCGTCCCCACCAGTACTGCACCCCAGTGTTATACAGTGACTGACCTGTCCCCACCAGTACTGTAGCCCAGTGTTATACAGTGACAGATCTGTCCCACCAGTACTGTACCCCAGTGTTATACAGTGACCGATAGCTTGATGAAGTTAAAACTTGTAACTCAAGCCGGGTATCTGTTATTCTATATATAAACCCACCCCAAACCCCTCGATTAGATTCCAGTCTGTAACTCACTCCCGGTCATCTGTTATTCTGTATATAAACCACCCCGAACCCCTCGATTAGATTCCAGTCTGTAACTCACTCCCGGGTATCTGTTATTCTATATATAAACCCACCCCAAACCCCTCGATTAGATTCCAGTCTGTAACTCACTCCCGGGTATCTGTTATTCTATATATAAAACACCCCGAACCCCTCGATAAGATTCCAACCTGTAACTCACTCCCAGGTATCTGTTATTCTATATATAAACCCACCCCAAACCCCTCGATTAGATTCCAGTCTGTAACTCACTCCCGGGTATGTGTTATTCTATATATAAAACACCCCGAACTCCTCGATTAGATTCCAATCTGTAACTCACTCCCAGGTATCTGTTATTCTTCTTGTACAGTCCCAGGAATTTATTGGGATGTTATGTTCTGTGGATCTGCTTCCGGTAAGGTTAACGCCTCTTTCTGCTGTTTCCTCTGCAGCTGGTCCCAGGATTCCCCCGATGAGGCCACCACCTCCCCCTCCCCTGATGGGACCTCCGATGCGGACCCCTCCCCCGCTCATGATGGGCCATCCAATGGCTCCGCCTCCTCCAATGGGCCCGATGCATCCTGTGCGTTACTCCAACGTGAGTGTGGAATTCTATCCCCCACCCCGTACCGCGGGACCCCCCCCCCCCCCAACCCCCACCTCCCCCCCGCCAAGGCCAACAGAGACTCTGCGGAATCTCTCAACGGGTTAAGCACTGAACACGCAGCACGTTTCGAGGTTCACTTCTGGAGGGATATTATTATAATAGGGTAAATTCATGTTCAATCTTTACAAACCTAGGATAAATCACATTTGGAGCACTGTGCACAGTTCCAGTCTCTATATCCCTTGGTTAGACCACACTGGGAGCACTGTGCACAGTTCCAGTCTCTATATCCCTTGGTTAGACCACACTGGGAGCACTGTGCACAGTTCCGGTCTCCATATCCCTGGGTTAGACCACACTGGGAGCACTGTGCA